>NC_064921.1:146151417-146454889 GCF_023897955.1 Schistocerca gregaria
GTAAGTTCCTACGGGACCAAACTGGTGAGGTCATCGGTCGCTAGGCTTACACACTATTTAATCTAGCTTGAACTGACTTCCTCTAAGAACAACACTCACTCCTACACCAGAGGGAGGACTTGAACCTCCGGCGGGGGGAGCAGCGCGAACCGTGAGAAGGCTTCCCAAATGATACATCGTCATGCCCGCATTCATAGCCTTACTGGAGATCAGCCATGAAAAATGATAATCCGTAGACGATCACAAACTCGTATTTCCTACCATTTCTAGTCCGCGGTTGTGGACCGAAATAATCAATAAACAACTCATTGGTTCAAATGGCTCTGAGAACTATGGGACTTAGCTTCTAAGGTCATCAGTCCCCTAGAACTTAGAGCTACTTAAACCTACCTAACCTAAGGATATCACACACATGCATGCCCGAGGCCGGATTCGAACCTGCGACCGTAGAGGTCTCGCGGTTCCAGAAACAACTCATTCATTGGCTCCTCATCTCGGTAAGACTGCAACAAGCCTTGCCTGGTATTCGGACTGGTCTTCGCACACTGACGTCCCTAACACTTTAACATTAGCGTGTGGATGTCAGAATAGAGACTTCCCCAAGTTAAGTGCTCCTTAACCTTAACTATAGTCTTAAATACGGCCGGATAGCGCACGCAGACTGACTGATGAAAACAGAGAAAAACGGCAGGCGCTGAATTAGCCGGTAGACATTTTCAGTTTATCATTCTCTAAGGCGCGGTAGCAAAGCAATCCGTTACTGAAGCTGCAGCCTGGTAAATCGACCCCTTGGGTAAGCTGTTGGCAAATGTTACTAATCTTGGGATCCTTTGCTTGTTGTTTGGCCAAATACTGGAATTACTCAGGGATTTCGCTGAGAACAGCCAAGTTACAGTCTGATGGCTGCAGTACGTACTTCACAACCTTCTCACTGTCACTAAACATTCTACTAAGATCATCAGCTGGCTCATTCTTCGTGGAATGAATATCTATAAGCCGCGCTGAGTGGCCGCGCGGTTTGAGGCGCCATGTCATGACAGCGGCCGCTCCCGCCGAAAGTTCGAGTCTTCACTCGGGCATGGGTGTGTTGTTCTTAGTTTCAGTAGTGTGCAAGTCTAGGGACCGATGACCTCAGCAGCTTGATCCCACAGGAATTCACACACATTTGAACATTTTGAATATGTCTAACACAGATCGGAATGCGGAAATACGTAAGCTTTACTGCACTATGCATCCAGTCTCATGTGGCCCAGCCAACACGCAGCAAAGGGCTTGATTATCAGTCTCAAGCTAAAAGGTTCGTTGTTCTAAATAAAATTTGAACTTTTTAAGGCATACAAAACTGCCAGTGCTTATAAATCTTAGACCGAATAATTGACCTCTACACAACATAATGTCCTGGAAGTATATCAAACTTGACGTCGCTTCTATCGTAGTCCTACAGCAAGATAGTTCCCAGTCCAGAGTTGGACGCGTTTTTTGAAGTACACTCCTGGAAATGGAAAAAAGAACATATTGACACCGGTGTGTCAGACCCACCATACTTGCTCCGGACACTGCGAGAGCGCTGTACAAGCAATGATCACACGCACGGCACAGCGGACACACCAGGAACCGCGGTGTTGGCCGTCGAATGGCGCTAGCTGCGCAGCATTTGTGCACCGCCGCTGTCAGTGTCAGCCAGTTTTCCGTGGCATACGGAGCTCCATCGCAGTCTTTAACACTGGTAGCATGCCGCGACAGCGTGGACGTGAACCGTATGTGCAGTTGACGGACTTTGAGCTAGGGCGTATAGTGGGCATGCGGGAGGCCCGGTGGACGTGCCGCCGAATTGCTCAACACGTGGGGCGAGAGGTCTCCACAGTACATCGATGTTGTCGCCAGTGGTCGGTGGAAGGTGCACGTGCCCGTCG
The DNA here is from genome assembly GCF_023897955.1 of Schistocerca gregaria. Classification (NCBI taxonomy): domain Eukaryota; kingdom Metazoa; phylum Arthropoda; class Insecta; order Orthoptera; family Acrididae; genus Schistocerca; species Schistocerca gregaria. The sequence goes on from NC_064921.1 coordinate 146,153,331, forward strand.
ACCTGGGACCGGACCGCAGCGACGCACGGATGCACACCAAGACCGTAGGATCGTACGCACTGCCGTAGGGGACCGCACCGCCACTTCCCAGCAAATTAGGGACACTGTTGCTCCTGGGGTATCGGCGAGGACCATTCGCAACCGTCTCCATGAAGCTGGGCTACGGTCCCGCACACCGTTAGACCGTCTTCCGCTCACGCCCCAACATCGTGCAGCCCGCATCCAGTGGTGTCGCGACAGGCGTGAATGGAGGGACGAATGGAGACGTGTCGTCTTCAGCGATGAGAGTCACTTCTGCCTTGGTGTCAATGAGGGTCGTATGCGTGTTTGGCGTCGTGCAGGTGAGCGCCACTATCAGGACTGCATACGACCAAGGCACACAGGGCCAACACCCGGCATCATTGTGTGGGGAGCGATCTCCTACACTGGCCGTACACCTCTGGTGATCGTCTAGGGGACACTGAATAGTGTACGGTACATCCAAACCGTCATCGAACCCATCGTTCTACCATTCCTAGACCGGCAAGGGAACTTGCTGTTCCAACAGGACAATGCACGTCCGCATGTATCCCGTGCCAACTAACGTGTTCTAGAAGGTGTAAGTCAACTACCCTGGCCAGCAAGATCTCCGGATATGTCCCCCACTGAGCATGTTTGGGACTGGATGAAGCGTCGTCTCACGCGGTCTGCACGTCCAGCACGAACGCTGGTCCTACTGAGGCGCCAGGTGGAAATGGCATGGCAAGCCGTTCTACAGGACTACATCCAGCATCTCTACGATCGTCTCCATGGGAGAATAGCAGCCTGCATTGCTGCGAAAGGTGGATATACACTGTACTGGTGCCGACATTCTGCATGCTCTGTTGCCTGTGTCTATGTGCCTGTGGTTCTGTCAGTGTGATCATGTTATGTATCTGACCCCAGGAATGTGTCAATAAAGTTCCCCCTTCCTGGGACAATGAATTCACGGTGTTCTTATTTCAATTTCCAGGAGTGTATAAAGTATTTCTCAAAATTAGGAGTAGCAAACACAGGTGCTGCGCTTAGAGGCTGCTTCAGGGAATCGAAAGCAGCTTGCTGAATGCCCATCCATTAAAACGGCACGTCCTTTATGCTACACATTAAGAGGAGATGCCCTTTTATTATTGGGCTGAGGAAAATCCCTGATGGTCTTGGTACGTTCTGTGTCGACCTTAACTCCACTAGGTGACACTAAATGTCCCAGGGACGATATTTTCGAACCTTAGTAGGGTTAATACTAAGGCCAGCTTCCCTAAACCTCTCCAAGACATGAGGTAAATGGTCAACGTGATCTTCAAACGTGTGGCTACGTACAAATAGTTTTATACGGAATGAAATGTCAATTTACCCAACACAGAATTTAAGAGTCTAGACAAAACGTCTGCACCATTAGATTATCCAAGTGGGACTCAGTTTGAAACATCCCCTTAGAAATATTATACATGACTGTGCTTAAACTCACATACAATATTTTTTAGCGCAGCGCAATCTGACTTTCAATAATCCCAACAAAAGAATGGCCCTGACTAACATTAACCTATACCTTTCACAAATCACTTACCTCACAAAAATCTTCGTTACTCGAACTACTGCAATACAGCGAGCGCCACTAATGCCAGCTAAATAAAAGATTCAAACTACTGAAGGCACTAACTACAGACAGGCATAGTTCGCAAATGAAAGATTTTGATAGAGAACAAACTATGTATTTACCTTAATAGTGTTCAAAAGTCGTAATATATACAGCAGTTCATGACATCCAGTCTTACAAATTTCAAAACACCGCCATTTCTCTCCCCACAACCACCACTGCCTGCGGCTCACCTCCAACGGCACAACGCTACGCGCTGTTCACATCCAGCTGCCCAAAACTACAATGGCAGACAACAATGCAAACTAGCCACAGACTGCACACAGCCAGTGATTTTCATACAGGGCGCTACGTGGCGTTACCAATAAAAAAAACCAAACAGCCTACTTACAAGTTAAATTCAAAAAAATTGTAATCGCTGCAGAAACCAGTTACTGATTTCGAATCCTTCATGAGGGGTATCTGATGATAGGCAAGGATGAAATCTAACACAGCAGAGAAATGGGCTCCAACGTACCACGTAAAACAACTGTCCAAATCGGGATGGGGCAGTGGATCCAGAACTGCGCTATGATTTATTGCCCTGTAATCAACAACCGGCCTATATTTCTGCCCTTACGTTTGGGCACCAGAAACCAGAAACATGGGTTAAGCCTATGGAGATGTTGATGGCGTGGTAACCTCTTCTTGCAAAGGTTTATCAATAATTTCCTCCATCTTGGGTGGGGACAATTTATAAGGTGGGTGGCGCACTGGGACATATATAATCAGTGATCTGGACTCGTTATTGAATACGATTAGTAGTACCTAAATGCTCTGAAACAACATCCGAAAATTCTTCCAGAACCCTCTCCAAGCGCTCAGCGTCTTCCCTCGTCAAATGAGTAACATTAAACTCCATTTCAGTTGTTCGAACATCCAATACCGGCCATTAAAATTGCTACACCATGAAGATGACGTGCTACAGACGCGAAATTTATCCGACATGAAGACGATGCTGTGATATGCAAATGATTAGCTTTTCAGAGCATTCACACAAGGTTGGCGCCGGTGGCTACACCTACAATGTGCTGACATGAGGAAAGTTTCCAACCGATTTCTCAAACACAAACAGAAGTTGACCGACGTTACCTGGTGAAACGTTGTTGTGGTGCCTCGTTTAAGGAGGAGAAAAGCGTACCATCACGTTTCCGACTTTGATAAAGGCCGGATTGTAGCCTATCGCGATTGCGGTTTATCGTATCGCGACATTGCTGCTTGCTTTGGTCGAGGTCCAGTGACTGTTAGCAGAATATGGAATCGATGGGTTCAGGAGGGTAATACGGAACGCCGTACTGGATCCCAAAGGCCTCGTATCACTAGCAGTCTAGATGACAGGCATCTTATCCGCATGGCTGTAACGGATCCTGTAGCCACATCTCGATCCCTGAGTCAACAGATGGGGACCTTTGCAAGACAACAACCAACTGCACGAACAGTTCGACGATGTTTGCAGCAGCATGGACTATCAGCTCGGAGACCATGGCTGCGGTTAGCCTTGACGCTGCATCACAGACAGAAGTGCCTGCGCTGGTGTACTCAACGACGAACCTTTTCGGATCAATCCAGGTTCTGTTTACAGCATCATGATGGTCGCATCCGTGTTAGGCGACGCCGCTGTGAACTCACATTGGAAGCGTGTATTCGTCACACTGGGTTATCACCCGGCGTTATGGTATGGGGTGCTATTTGTTACACGTCTCGCTCACCTGTTGTTCGCATTGACGGCACTTTGAACAGTGGACGTTACATTTCAGATGTGTTACGAACAGTGGCTCTACCCTTCATTCGATCCCTTCGAAACCCTACATTTAAGCAGGATAATGCACGACCGCATGTTGAAGGTCCTGTATGGGCCTTTCTTGATACAGAAATTGTTCGACTGCTGCCCTGGCGAGCACATTCTCTAGATCTCTCACCAATTGAAAACGTCTGATCAATGGTGGCCAAGCAACTGGCTCGTCACAATACTCCAGTCACTACTCTTGATGAACTGTAGTATCGTGTTGAAGCTGCATTAGCAGCTGTACCTGTACACGCTATCCAAGCTTTGTTTGAATCAATGCGCAGGCGTATCAAAGCCGTTATTACGGCCAGAGGTGGTTGTTCTCATGATCTATGCACCCAAATTGGGTGAAAAAGTAATGACGTGTAACTTCTAGTATAATATACACTCCTGGAAATTGAAATAAGAACACCGTGAATTTATTGTCCCAGGAAGGGGAAAGCTTTTGACACATTCCTGGGGTCAGATACATCACATGATCACCGACAGAACCACAGGCACATAGACACAGGCAACAGAGCATGCACAATGTCGGCACTAGTACAGTGTATATCCACCTTTCGCAGCAATGCAGCCTGCTATTCTCCCATGGAGACGATCGTAGAGATGCTGGATGTAGTTCTGTGGAACGGCTTGCCATGCCATTTCCACCTGGCGCCTCAGTTGGACCAGCGTTCGGGCTGGACGTGCAGACCGCGTGAGACGACGCTTCATCCAGTCCCAAACATGCTCAATGGGGGACAGATCCGGAGATCTTGCTGGCCAGGGTAGTTGACTTACACCTTCTAGAGCACGTTGGGTGGCACGGGATACATGCGGACATGCATTGTCCTGTTGAAACAGCAAGTTCCCTTGCCGGTCTAGGAATGGTAGAACGATGGGATCGATGACGGTTTGGATGTACCGTACACTATTCAGTGTCCCCTAGACGATCACCAGAGGTGTACGGCCAGTGTAGGAGATCGCTCCCCACACCATGATGCCGGGTGTTTGCCCTGTGTGCCTCGGTCGTATGCAGTCCTGATTGTGGCGCTCATCTGCACGGCGCCAAACACGCATACGACCATCATTGGCACCAAGGCAGAAGCGACTCTCATCGCTGAAGACGACACGTCTCCATTCGTCCCTCCATTCACGCCTGTCGCGACACCACTGGAGGCGGGCTGCACGATGTTGGGGCGTGAGCGGAAGACGGCCTAACGCTGTGCGGGACCGTAGCCCAGCTTCATGGAGACGGTTGCGAATGGTCCTCGCCGATACCCCAGGAGCAACAGTGTCCCTAATTTGCTGGGAAGTGGCGGTGCGGTCCCCTACGGCACTGCGTACGATCCTACGGTCTTGGCGTGCATCCGTGCGTCGCTGCGGTCCGGTCCCAGGTCGACGGGCACGTGCACCTTCCGCCGACCACTGGCGACAACATCGATGTACTGTGGAGACCTCACGCCCCACGTGTTGAGCAATTCGGCGGTACGTCCACCAGGCCTCCCGCATGCCCACTATACGCCCTCGCTCAAAGTCCGTCAACTGCACATACGGTTCACGTCCACGCTGTCGCGGCATGCTACCAGTGTTAAAGACTGCGATGGAGCTCCGTATGCCACGGCAAACTGGCTGACACTGACGGCGGCGGTGCACAAATGCTGCGCAGCTAGCGCCATTCGACGGCCAACACCGCGGTTCCTGGTGTGTCCGCTGTGCCGTGCGTGTGATCATTGCTTGTACAGCCCTCTCGCAGTGTCCGGAGCAAGTATGGTGGGTCTGACACACCGGTGACAATGTGTTCTTTTTTCCATTTCCAGGAGTGTATTTGTCCAATGAATACCCGTTTATAATCTGCATTTCTTCTTGGTGTAGCAATTGTAATGGCCAGTAGTGTAATTAAACCCGACCTTAGAATGACTGCAAAAGTGATAACTCAAATCTGACCTGAACTTAAATCAGAATTGTGTGCATAATTCAACACGCAGTTGCCCTATCTAGAGAATAACAACGCAAAATGATATCAACAGATAGCCATTTCACGATGTCGAAGGTAATGGTCCAAGAGAAATCATAAATCTTAGTGTGAAACCTCACTCAATCCATAATAGGAGCAGACTCGCCATTAACTGAAAGAGTTTTGCATCATTGGTGTTAGGTCAGGAAATTTACAAATGTTTGTATACCTTAAAAACCATTGTAAATTGATTAATCTCAGATTGGCTCTTGGGTAAATAAGGCACAGCCAAGCGGCAACGTACCACGACCAACAGCACTGATGTTCTTACGCCCCGGCGGCTCCCGGTTCGCACGACGACGGCTGGCAGGCCGCTCCTGGCGCCAACTTGTATTACTCTCTTTACATACCGGGCACTTTCTGGCAAAATGGACTGGTTGCGCACAATTTCTTCGCCTGATAGATATTTGTTTCTCAATAAACACGTGAGTAGGAGCTGTACTTTCTTCAGGAACGCACTTTGGACTATCCCTTTTCTCGTCACTTAAACGAATCCCTCCAATAGTGCTGGCAATGTGATCGAGACCACGAAACCTTGCAGGTTTCTCGCAGAATGTAACTCTCGGGCGCCCTTCCTGCTGCATACCGTCAAAATACTAGCAACAGTTCGCTCTTCAGTGACATTAACGCCTTAAGGAACTTCAGCCATCCTAATACTATTGACGTAGTTAGCAAAGGTCTCGGTCGACGACTGAACGCGAAAATACAATTCGTTAATAGGCCCATCTACTCTCAACAACAAAAAACCAGGGACTAATAATATAACATCAGAACTATTGAAAGCCGGAGGAGTGGAGTTAAAAAGCAGGGTATACAAGATTTTTGTGCCTTATCTGGGAAAAGGAAGAGTTGCAAGAAGACTGGAATTTAGGGATAGTGCCTTTGATACATAAGAAAGGAGATATATTTAAACGCGGCAACTACAGAAGCATGACATTGCTAAAAATTGCATGTAAAGTGTTGTCAAATATCTTATTTAGTAGACTCACCTATTGCAGAAAACATTATTGGAAGTTGTCAACGTGGATTCAGACCAGGAAAGTCTACTGTGAACCAAATACTATACTAGAAAAGACCGATGAATTTAATGTTGCTGTGCACAATGTTTTCATTGATTTCAGATCTGCACAGGACACAATAAGTCCTGCTAAGCTTTATGAGGCAATACGGGAATTTCGGGTGCCTGAGCAGTTGGTGCGTTTGGTACAGGTCACCCTAAGGCGTTCCCACTGTACTGTGCGAGTGCAGTCTAGGCTATCACCGCAGTTTCTCACACGAACTGGGCTAAGACATAGGGATGGGCTTTCTACATCTACATGACTACTCTGCAATTCACATTTAAGTGCTTGGCAGAGGGTTCTCTCTACTATTCCACTCCCGAACAGAGAGCGGGAAATACGAACACCTAAACCTTTCTGTTCGAGCTCTGATTTCTCTTATTTTATTTTGATGATCATTCCTACCTATGTAGGTTGGGCTCAACAAAATATTTTCGCATTCGGAAGAGAAAGTTGGTGACTGAAATTTCGTAAAAAGGTCTCGCCGCGACGAAAAACGTCTATGCTGTAATGACTTCCATCCCAACTCGTGTATCAGATCTGCCACACTCTCTCCCCTATAACGTGATAATACAAAACGAGCTGCCCTTTTTTGCACCCTTTCGATGTCCTCCGTCAATCCCACCTGGTAAGGATCCCACACCGCGCAGCAATATTCTAACAGAGGACGAACGAGTGTAGTGTAAGCTGTCTCTTTAGTGGACTTGTTGCATCTTCTAAGTGTCCTGCCAATGAAACGCAACCTTTGGCTCACCTTCCCGACAATATTATCTATGTGGTCCTTCCAACTGAAGTTGTTCGTAATTTTTAACACCCAGGTACTTAGTTGAATTGACAGCCTTGAGAAATGTACTATTTATCGAGTAATCGAATTCCAACGGATTTCTTTTGGAACTCATGTGGATCATCTCACACTTTTCGTTATTTAGCGTCAACTGCCACCTGACACACCATACAGCAATCTTTTCTAAATCGCTTTGCAACTGATACTGGTCTTCGGATGACCTTACTAGACGGTAAATTACAGCATCATCTGCGAACAATCTTTCCTGCATACTCTTCAATTTGGCACTCGAAAGAGTGGTGCGTGACTTGGTTATCCAGACAGGAGATACCGTCTACAGCAAGGCCGTACAACTGTTAGAATATGCAGATGATTTGGACCTAGCGAGTAGAACATTTAGAGATCTACAAAGTGCCTTCTTACCTCTAAAACTGAGTGCTCAGAAGATGGGCCTGACAATTAATGAAGAAAAGACCAAATATATGTAAAATGGTACAAATCGACCTTTACAGCTTACATCCACCCTTGACGGAATGACGTTTGAAGGAGTGGAGTGTTTTACATATCTGGGCGCAAAGATAGAAGAAAATGGCAGCACTTCGACTGAGATTATGGCCAACATAAGAACCAATCGATGTTACTTTGGAATGCTGCGACATTTTAAATCCAAGCTTCTAACACGAGAGACTAAGTGCCGACTCTACAAAACGCTTATACGCCCAGTACTTACGTATGGTTCAGAAACGTGGACGATTGATAACCAGGGTGAAAGCAGAGTGCGATCACATGAAAGGAGTATATTGACGAGAATCTGCAGGAAGAATAGCAAGAGGAAGAACGAGGTTGAGATGGAGTGATGAGGTTGGAGAAGACGCAGCCCGAGTTGGTTACCGTAACTGGAGGTCTACAGCGAAGTCTAGAAAGGAATGGTGGAAAATTCTCGAGGAGGCCAAGTCCCACCCTGGGATGCGGTGCCAATGGAAGAAGAATAATCGGCTCATCTCTCACTCTCTCTGAAAGAATTACTTCAATAATTTTATAGCGCAAATGCTGCAGCGATTGACCTTCCCGAATAACGTTACAAACTATGCTGACCAGGCGCCCCTCGGCCAATGGATAAACCATTTGTAAAATGACAACATGAGAAATTTCAAAAACCTCGACATGGATTGTTAACCTAGCAAATAAGCATAAAATTTTTACAATACTGGCCCTTATCTCAACGCTAAGCTGACAACCCCTTGTAGAATCGGCGATATCGGATTCGGCAATTTACCAGAAGAGTTGGAAACTTCAGTCTGCCTGTTGTTAACTGACTTGTCACCCTGGTTACCGACATCCGGCTTCGTATGACCTTACTCAGTGCCCTCACATTGAAGCAAATTCATTTTCTAAGAAGGAAAACATTTTTACCCTCATAACTGGTCAGTTATAAAATTTTCCTCGGGATTTGTGTTAACAACACTTATACCCCCACCCGATTATAGATCACTAAGATGAGATTGAATCCGACACAACTGAGTGCGCGAAGGGACACTACACTGCAAGAGTTCGACATTGCTTTGAATTCCGGCAAATAGCTCAGCGCACAAGCGGAGAGCGTCCCTTACCTCGACCGCCGTCTCCGCGGTTACACACAAAGGGCAGACAACGGCTTCGCGGGATCTCTGTAGCAGCTCCGCGACACTTGCTTCCACCGGCTGCTCACACACGCTAAGTTCATACGTCAGATGCTGTTTGTTTGAGATGCCCCATACCCAAAATCCCTCGTGTAACTATGATAACCAGTTAAAGCTCAAAGCAAGAACTTGACCACTTCAAAAGTGCCGGAAAAATTTAGTCTTAAGTACGATTACAATAATCAATATAGCCTAGTTTAGCGTCCTTCTTCGTATGAAGTTACCGCTTAAACGAATGCTCTGCTACCATTTGATATGGAGTGAGGCTTTTTCTGGCGGTAAATGTCTACGCCACGAAAATATTTCACAAAACTGTCTATTGATCCTCGAGAATATTTAACACACTCAGTGCAAGTGTATTAATGAACAAAGTGGGCAACGTCTCATCACCAAATGTACCATTTCATAATGGGAAGAACATTTCAAATTTAATTTTACAGTGATTCAGTTAGGACCCACAGCGAACGAATTCTCGGATTGGCCCCTTGGACAGTTAAGGCGCAGCTAAGAGAGAGAAGGTACAGTGTAAAAGATACAAAACATTAAAACTTAACGCCAGCCAGTATCGGCCACAGATGACTGAGTGAAATTCTAAGGATTCCTATTAAAAACTGAGCAACAAGACTTTTAATGTCGAAATATGTAATGTTAGCTCAAGATAAATAAAGAAATCTTTAAAACGCGAAACCTTAAAAAACTAAGCAACAAATAAAATTTATGACTTGTGATCCTATCTGCAGGTAATGAACTCTTTAAGAACATTTAAATAACACTGACCCACTGGAAAACTTCAACTTCATAAATTCAACTGAGCTAACTTTACAGAAAACTAAATACCTCTGATCTGCACAACGGCAGACAAATAATTTATAGGCAAACGTCTTACGTTCTTTTTGCAGTGCACAACAGTTCAAATGAGGCAAACAAGAAATTTGAATTCCACAACTTACAGTTCGCAACGACTTAGAAGTTAAGCGGAGAGCAAATGGCTATCAGAAACCGATAATTAAAACCACAATAAAATATTCAAATGCATTCGAGATGAATCCTTAGGATAATAACACGAAGAGAAAGTGGCCCAGGCAAACAGATCGGTTTCAAGGGAACAGCTCATGCATCGAACGCATGCGATGCTCACCTTCTGCAAACAGTACCCTACAAAACGATGCATCCAGCGGTTTGCATTAACAGTTTCCTCAAATGAGCCCCTCATCTGCGGCCACCGTACCGCAGAGTGTACCAAGTCACACTTCCCCCTAAAACAGGCAACTACGTTGGACGTCGGACAGTATATAGGACAAGTCCGAAAGAAAAAAATGGTTCAAATGGCTCTGAGCACTATGGGACTTAACTTCTGAGGTCATCAGTCCTCTAGAACTTAGAACTACTTAAACCTAACTAACCTAAGGAAATCACACACATCCATGCCCGAGGCAGGATTCGAACCTGCGACCGTAGCGGTAGCGCGGTTCCAGACTGAAGTGCCTAGAACCGCTCGGCCACCTCGGTCGGCTGTCCGAAAGAACAGACACCATATCCATATAAGAATATACTTTTGGCAATACCAGCCATGACCTTCTTCTTTTGTGCGGATGCACACATATTCCCCGAACTCTTACGGGACTTGGTAAGAATGTCTTCCACGAGTAATGAGTGTGTTGGGGTGGGATACTATCAATGTAGTGTGTGGGCATATAAGGTGAGAATGTGGGTCTCACGGGGAGAGTGCAAGGGATAGGTTCCTGCATTTGCACTATCCTCTGTGGTCTCTGTAGAGCGTCTGCCATGTAAACAGGAGATCCCGGGTTCAAGTTCCGGTCGGGGTACACATTTTCGCCTGTCCCCGTGGATATATATCAACGCCCGTCAGGAGCTGAAGGTATTAATATAATTCTAATTTCGGTATATAAGAAGGGTAGAAGAACGGACCCACAAAATTACAGACCAATAACCCTAACTTCGGTCTGCTGCAGAACTCTTTGAACACATTCTCAGTTCGAATGTAATAAACTTTCTTAACACTGAGAAGCTTATGTCCACGAATCAGCATGCTTTTAGAAAGCACCGCTCGTGCTAAACTAAGCTTGTCCTTGTCTCACATGATATATTGCGAACTGTGTAGGAGGAGCAACAGGCAGATGCCATATTTCTATATTTCCGGGAAGCATTTGACACGGTGCCCCACTGCAGGATGTTAACGCAGGTACGAGTTATGGAGTGAGTTCACAGATATACACTTCTTAGGTAATAGAACGTTCTTAGGTAATAGAACCAAGTACGTTGTCCTCGATGTCGCATGTTCATCAGAACAAGGGTATCGTCAGGAGTGCCCCAGGGAAATGTGGTAGGACCGCTTTTGTTCTCTGTATACATAAATGATTTGGCGGACAGGGTGGGCTGCAATCTGCTGTTGTTTGCTGATGATGCTGAGGTGTACGGTAAGGCCTTGATGTTGAGTGACTCTAGGAAGATACAAGACGACTTAGACAAAATTCCCAGTTGGTGTGTAGAGGGGCAAAATGTGGAAAAATTCAAGTTAATGTTGATGAGTAGGAAAAAATACCGTAATGTCCCAATACACACTTTAGTAGTGTCCTTCTTCACACAGTCGCGTCATTTAAATATCTGGGCGTAACACTGCAAAGCGATATGAAATGGATGGAGCATGTGAGAACTGTGGTGGGGTAGGCGAATGGTCGACTTCATTTAACTGGGAAAATTTTAGGAAAGATGGTTCACCTATTCTTGAGTACTATGCGAGTGTTTTGGATCCGTACCAGGTCGGAGTGAAGGAAGACATCGACTCAATTCAGAGGTGGGCTGCTAGATTTATTACCAGTGGGTTCGAGCAACACGTGTGTGTTAGGAAGATGTTTCAGGAACTCAAAAGGGAATCCGTGAAGGGAAGGCGACGTTCTTATCGGGAAACACCACGCAGAGAATTTAGAGAAGCTGACTGCCGAACAATTCTACCGCCACCAACATACACTGCACGTAAGGACCACGAAGATAAGATTCGAGAAATTGGGGTTCATACGAAGATATATAGCTAATCGTTTTTCCCTCGCTCTATTTGCGAGTGGAACAGGGAAGGAAATAACTAGTAGTGGTACAGGGTACCTTCGGACGCACAGCACGGTGGCTTTCGGAGTATCTAAGTAGATGTATATGTAGATGTAGATGCAGAAATGATCCTGCTCTAACAAGGTACCATTGCGTCATGTAATCCACAAGTGATGCCCAGCAAGAAGAGACACAGGCTGTCTATAGCTGAGTGAGAATGATATTTACACTTACTCATAGCACACTCGGACATCAGTGTTACCACGGCCGCACATACACTCTTTATGGGCTCTGCGAGCAACTCCTCAGATGAACACTGACTTATGCCAATAACAAGTCACAGCCATTGGCCATAACTTCATACTTTCGCTTCCAGGGCCGACTCCTCGTGAGCCTCTGCTCACTGCTAGAAGAAGTCTCGCCAAAACCAACGGGCAGCGTCCCCAGAGCGGCCGCTGCCAGCTTTAGGCGAATGATAACGCACATAAAATCAAATCGAGCTGTCACACTCTAGCACCAAACTGACTCAATTACAATAAACCACCTATGCAACGCATCGCATATGAGACATGCTCCTAACCAAAATCTCTTCAACCAAGTCTAGTAAATTACTTAACTCTCGGATATTTTGTCGAAAACTGACATGGTGAGAGAGTGCTCTATAAGAAGTAACCGGTAAACCTGCAAACCACTCCGCAGCTCCTGGTCTAGTGGGTAGCGTTAGTGCCTCTGGATCACGGAGTCGCGCATTCGATTCCCGGCGGGGTCGGGGATTTTACGCCTGACGACTGTGTGTTTGTGTTGTCCTCATCATCATTTGGGTAGTGGCGAGACTGGAAACAGAAACATTGTAACTTGTATGGGCGCTGATGACCATGATGTTGATCGCCCGACAAACCAATATCATCATCAACTCAGTTTAAATTCATCTTATCTTTTGTATCTAAAAGTCTAGATGTCTTTCACTGTTATGCTTTACTCATAACAGGAGTGTCGCCTTTACCCTTGAGACTGGAAAATAGCACAACCCGTATATTTATAAGAAGGTAAATAAATGAATGCGTAGAGTTACAGACAGTAGTCTGTTGTAGGGCCCTATTGCATTCTTTCAAATCACATATGATGTTCTTATGGAAAAAAGGAATCTACTCTCTAAGAATGAACACCATATCAGGAATAACCATTCCTGTGCAACAAAGCTTGTTTTATTCACGTACGCGTATCGTATTCTTACAGACTGTAGATGCTGATGAACAGATAAATGACATATTCCTAGATGTACACAGGCGTTTGACAGAGTTCCAAATTGTCGACTAGTAACAAAGATCTAAACACCCGAAACATCCCCACAGGCATGCGGTTGTCGCAAAGAATCTTGTCTAATGGGGTCCAAAACGGTATGCTAGACCCTCTTTTCTCAATATTTTCTCCTCTGGGACACACTAAAGTACATAACAAACTTTCACGACATTCCAACAGGTTTTTTTTTCTTAGACGCAAAAAAGCAATTACATAAATTTATTTCTCTTATTATGGAAGGATATGATATACTAATTTTATAAATGTACTGGCTGAGAAATCTGGCATTGCCGACCTCAGAATATATGACATGAGAGAAGGCATGAATAACATTCTAGATATGAGATGCATGCCGACGTATATCTCATTAAGGATATATTATGAATGCAGTTTACCTGTTAGTAAGATAGTCCGGTCGTGATGCTTGTCAGTGGGTGAGTGTGGTTGACAAAAACCCGCGAAATATAGAGCAATAAACACTCTCATCTAAAGCCAAACAACAGGTGACTTACTGTATATGTGAAAATTTGTTCATTATTCAGGAATATTAGTTCTCTTAGGAAGAGCGAAGTGTATACTAATGGACTGAACAATTCAAAAGGGGGCTAAACAGACATTAAGGCCCAAAGGAAAGAGCAAGATGCCCAGTCACATCTACCACTGACAACAACATTGAGAAATACCGTGACCTGAATTTGACTAACAGTCGAGTGAATGTTGATGAAATGATCGACTAAATGTACATTAGTCATACTTCTACATACTTGGTCAAGTCAATGAATATGACTACCTGTGAAAGGCCTTTGCAGTGCGAAAAGCTGAGAGACGTGCCGTAAGAGAGTCAATGAGGTTCTAGAAGGTACAAACAGAGAACCGGAGTCATGCTGATTCCACAGTCGTGACCAGTTGCTCAAGGTTTCTCGGTTGTGGATCCATGTCGCGAACCACCCGCTTCCCCAGGTTCTCGCCCAGGTTTAAAGTCTGGCAATTTGGCGGCCAGTGAAATATAGTAAACTGATCCTGGGGCTCTTCTAACCACGCACGTACACTGTGAATGCGTGACATGTTGCGTTGTCCTACTGAAAGATGCCACCATGCCGAGGATTGAACAAACTGCATATAGAGTGGGACATGGTCCCCGAGGATAGATCCATACTTGTGTTGGTCCATTGTGCCTTCCAGGACGACGAGATCACCAAGGGAATGCCACGAACACATTTCCAAGATCATAATGTTTCCTCCTCTAGCCTGGATCTTCCGACAACTGTTGCAGGGCCTTACACGTCAATGGCCATCTTTCTGACGGAGCGTAAAACGTGATTCATGTAAAAAGACCACCTGTCGCCACCACTGGACGTCCAGATTCCTTCCTTCCTCGATAATGAACAGCAGTCAGTAAGGGTGAACGAAGAGGCCTATACACAGCAACGGTTGCAGAATGACCATTGAGGAAACACTGATGGTAACCACTTGGTTCATCTGGGCAGTCAGTTGCTCAACAGTTGCAGACCTATTCGCCCATACACATCTCTGCAGCCATCCTTCATCCCTTGTCATCTAAGGCCCATTGTGCAACACAATTGCCTTACCACCAGTTTTGGATACCACCATTTTGCTGTAGACCGTATAGTTTCATCATCTACATCCATAATCCGTACGCCACATGACGGTGTGTATCGGAGGGTACCTTGAGTACCTCTATCGGTTCTTTCTTCTATTCAAGTCTCGTATTGTTCGTAGAAAGAAAGATTGTTGGTGTGCCTCTGTGTGGGCTCTAATCTCTCTGATTTTATCCTCATGGCGTCTTCTCGTGATATACCTAGGAGGGAGCAATATACTGCTACACTCCTCGGTGAATGTATGTTCTAGGCGCTTTACTCTGGAACCGCGTGACCGCTACGGTCGCAGGTTCGAAACCTGCCTCGGGCATGGATGTGTGTGATGTCCTTAGGTTAGTTAGGTTTAAGTAGTTCTAAGTTCTAGGGGTTGATGACCACAGATGTTAAGTCCAATAGTGCTCAGAGCCATTGATTGATGGTACGTTCTCGAAACTTCAACAAAAGCCCGTACCGAGCTACTGAGCGTCTCTCTTGCAGAGTCGTCCAGTGGAGTTTATCTGTCATCTCCGTAAACACTTTCGCGATTACTAAATGATCCTGTAACGAAGAGCACTGCTCTCCGTTGGATCTTCTCTGTCTCTTCTATCGGCCCTATCTGGTACGGATCCCACACTGGTGAGCAGTATTCAAGCAGTGGGCGAACAAGTGTACTGTAACCTACTTCCTTTGTTTTCGGACTGTATTTCCTTAGGATTCTTCCAATGAATCTCAGTCTGGCATCTGCGTTACCGACGATTAATTTTATATAGTCATTCTATTTTAAATCACTCCTAATGCCTACTCCTAGATAATTTATGGAATTAAATGCTTCCAGTTGCTGACCTGCTATATTTTAGCTAAATCATAAGCGATCTTTTTTTCTATGTATTCGCAGCACATAACACTTGTCTACATTGAGATTCAATTGCCATTCCCTGCACCAAGCGTCAATTCGTTGCAGATCCTCCTGCATTTCAGTACAATTTTTCATTCTTAAAACCTCTCGATATACCACAGCATCATCTGCAAATAGCCTCAGTGAACTTCCGATATTATCCACAAGGTCATTTATACGTATATTTTGAGAATGAGATTTTCATTCTGCAGCGGAGTGTGCGCTGATATGAAACTTCCTGGCAGATTAAAACTGTGTGCCGGACCGAGACTCGAGAGACTCGAACTCGGGACCTTCGCCTTTCGTGGGCAAGTACTCTACCATGTGAGCTACCCAACCACGACTCACCTCCCCCCCCCCCCCCCCCCCCCGCTCCAGCTTTACTTCTGCCAGTACCTCGTCTCCTACATTCCAAGTTATACAGAAGCTCGCCTGCGAACCTTGCAGAACTAGCACTCCTGGAAGAAGCGCTAGTTCTGCAAGGACTGGCCTGCACAGATTCCTGACCTGAAACCTATAGAACACCTCTAGGATGTTTCGGAACGCCGACTTCGTGCCAGGTCTCACCGACTGACAAAGATACCTCTCCTCAGTGCAGCACCCCGTGAATAATGGGCTGCCACTCCCCAAGTAACCTCCGAGCACCTGACTGAGTGTATGACTGCGAGAGTGGAAGCATTCATCAAGGCTAAGGGTGGGCCAACACCATATTGAGTTCCAGCATTACCGATGGAGAGCGCCACGAACTTGTAAGTCATTTTTATCTAGGTGTCCGGATACTTTTGATCATATAGTGTATATAAAATGACTGTCACACGTGCCTCTTAGCTGCTAAGAGCCTTTACTTTTTACCGCGTTTCGTCTTTTATAACTGCGTAAGTGGGAGCGTAGTGACTTTTCCACATATATCACATTATGTGAGAAATACTGATGTACGAAATCCGCCACGGCAAAATTTACCCTAAAGAATTGCCTTGGTACATAAGTACGTGGAGATTTGGTTTGGCGTTTTGTTACACAGGTTGTTACAAGCACGTTTCTCAGTCGTTATTTATTGTTTGCGGTCCTAAATTGTTAGTGCGATGATGATCTATTGAATGTCGTACATTAGAAGGTTATGACGATTGTTGTTTAAGCGTCAGAAAACGGAGCCTAAAATGTGGAAGACGTATAACACGTGTAACATTTCGTTCTCACTGTATCTAACAGAGGGTTGCAGGAGGCAGAGGTAGCTGGAAATATTTGGGCCAAGTATGAGGTGAGTGCATAGAAGAAATCACGTCATAAAATCGTTTTCTCGTTTCAAATGCGATCGTTTAAACGTGAAGTATTCAAGAATACCAGTGGGTTTTTATGAATGACGTTTCTACCATTTACCAATGTACTTCACCCAATTACTGGAAAGTGTGGTGATCTGCTGCCATTCAACCTTCGTGAGTCACTTGTATTCAGTGGATAATTTTAAAGAAAAACCGAAGAAAAAAGCATAAGGTTAAAGGTCCTGTCGAATGCGAGGTCATTAGAGACGAAGCAGAAGCTACGTCTGCAAAAGATGGGGAAAGAAATCAACTGTGTCCATTCAAAGGAAATCTCTCAACATTTCCTTCATCGATTTACGAAAATAATGGGAAACCTGAATCAGGTCGTTCAGACGGGGTTTGAACCACCGAGTGTTAACTTCATAAGAGAAAATACTGATTGACCGTAGCAAGGTATCTGAAACAAAAGCTCGTCTATCCTCAGAATATAACGTTATGCACCGGCTCAAAAAGGTGATTTGCATTAAGAACTGCATGCCAGGGATGTACCCATCATAGATTCCAGCTGCTGCCAACAACTGAGAGGCCTGCGGTTGGCAACATTAAAACAGCGAATAAGGAAACTGCATCCGGTGTTGTTACTAAACAACAACACCCATCTACGCTCTGTTGATTTTACAAAAGTAACTATCCATGAGCTTGGCTTGAAACCTATCCCTACCGCCCTCTTTCTTCTAATGTAGCGGCCTCCACTGTTTACATTTCTTGTTCGTTATCAAACGCCGCTCAGGAAAATTTTTTTGTGGGCTGCAATGCTTTTCAAACTTTGATTGACAAAATCTTTATCTTCGAACGTACCTTTCTACAGGCGTGGAATCCAAAAATACCTGAGCTTCATGAGACTATTTTTGTTAATGTGAGGTACGATTTTCTGTTATATTCAAGAAAACAATGAGAATCGCTATAAAAATATGCCCTGTTTCAGTACAAATGATTACAACTAACTACGTTACCCTTAAGGAAAAAATCTAATTTAATAAAACAAATAGTATACATATTTCCAGCCTGCCAAAAATATTACCGATTAGCAAAATATTTCGCGCTCTTGAGTACGATTTGGGCTGTGTCTATGTGAAGTGTTGTGTCCTACCCCAAGAAGCTTTTCGGGAGTACTACAAAACCTCGCAGTGAGAGTAGACCACAAAAGAAACCCAGTTCATTTAGCTAGCTATTTTTTTTTAATTTTTAGTAACTTCTTTATAGGTTTAAAACTGATATGTAATTGAAATTGCCTCTTCTGCTATATCTTTCCAGCGACAATAAAGGCCTCTTAAATCCTGAATTAATCCTTCGCACTGAAGCAAATAAATGAACAAAAAAAGGAAAAGCGCGTTTAGAACTTCAAAGATCTCTTCAAATAAATAAATGTTGGCTTGTAACTTATTTGAGTTCAAACTTATCAAACTCTTACGAACGTGAATTATGGTCTTCAACAACTGCAAGCAATACTTTTTCAGTACCTGCTGAAGCCTTCATCACTACCATAGCAGTCCTGGAGCAAACGAAGACTCCACCAATCTTTATCCATGTCAGCTGTCCCCTTTTTCATGCATGATATGTTACCTACTTTTCATTATTGAATTCTCTGTTTTCCGAAAAGCATATTCCAAAATATTTTGGCGATAGTTTTTTTTTTTTTTTTTTTTTTTTTTTTTTTTTTTTTTTTTTTTTTTTTTTTTTTGCTTCTACAATGCACTTTTCTTAAATATATGTGGACATATTGATCAAATTCCAGTATGTTGTTTTGGCCTTGTTGTTCATGATGTAGTTGATAAAGTTTCCAAGTAACCAGACTATAACTTTATTTTACTGTTCAAAAGACAAAACTTTTGTTCAAAATGGCTCTGAGCACTATGGGACTCAACTGCTGTGGTCATTAGTCCCCTAGAACTTAGAACTACTTAAACCTAACTAACCTAAGGACATCACACACATCCATGCCCGAGGCAGGATTCGAACCTGCGACCGTAGCAGTCGCACGGTTCCAGACTGCGCGCCTAGAACCGCGAGACCACCGCGGCCGGCCAAAACTTTTGTAGTAAAATATATTATTCATTGTAAATTATCTGCCATCACTTCTTTTGATGAAGGCAGTGAGAGTAGACTCACAAAGAAACCAAGTTATACTCAATAGAATTGTGTATTTACAAAAAAGTAAAAACGTATGTTGGTAGGAGCAGAAAAATATAAATTTTAACAAGGATACAATATCACAACCCGTTAAAATTTTCGCCTATATATCTTAGGAATAAGAATTCATGTCTGCCACAAGGCTTAAAATGGAGAAGTTAAAATTTTCCTTACGCGTTTTCCATCCAGAAAACTAGAGCTTCGAAAGAGCAGGAGTAAAAAGCAAACAACTTGTCTAGATGTACAGAGATATTAGAAGTTAGAGATAATGCGTCTTCCCTTTACAAAGCGGTAGCATTACCACTTTTCTAGCGAGCCGCCGCTACCTGCCGTACGGTCTCATTGTTGCAGTGATCGATAAAACAGATGATTTTCAATTTTAAGTATATGATTAGTTATAGAATCTACGTGAAATGACCTTCTTACAAGAAAAATAATAAATTTAACAACCCAATGCAGCCCCTAAACTGAGAATCATTCAGAATATTTATCGGAAATGACAAGGAACTGCTGCGGCCGCAGGTTCGAATCCTGCCTCGGGCATGGATGTGTGTGATGTCCTTAGGTTAGTTAGGTTTAAATAGCTCTAAGTTCTAGGGGACTGATGACCACAGATGTTAAGTCCCATAGTGCTCAGAGCCATTTGAACCATTTTTTTGACAAGGAATTACCAAGCGAATTTAATAGCACGATTCTGAACCACTCAAGAAGTAAATCGACGATTGCATTGTTGACAAATACATTCTACGGTTGATTGGCGACTCCATAGAGTCATGTGTGCACAACGACCATATACGTGAAATTAGAAGGAAGGTCACCGTTGGCCGTAATTTTGATGGTTTATTGACAGCAAAATCGATTTTCAATCACATAGTTATCATGTTCAGTGCTGTAGTGTACAAATTAAACTCATAGGCACTGGTGTCAATTTATTATCAGTTACCAAAGCTATGTAACGATCACAATAATTGTACACAGTTTACAGGCTGCTTACATCAGTTATGGTGATCATTTCATAGCTTTGGTTGTTTCAGCATCCTGCGATGAATACACCGTACACTGCAGCCTTCGGAACACCGTCAGTTTAAATGTAACCACTCGGTTCATTTTCCCTTCTCTGTCAACTCTGAAAGTTTGTAACACCAGCACGGTGGCATCGTGTTTATTATCTACGATGTAACAGGCAGATGATGCTCACCCACCACGAGTAGTCGACTCTGACGTGAAAGTCGCCCGTGCAAAGCGGGCTTCAGTCGCCGCGCTCGTCCGAGCACGTCGCAGGTGCGTGTGTCTGCTGCGCTTTTGTTTTGCTGGCCGCTGGGGGGGGGAGGGGGGGAGGGGGGGGGTAAGGCGAGCGGCAATAACTCGGGCGGTGCGCCGGCAGGCTGCGCGCGCAGCCGGTGGCGTGTCGTGGTGGGGGCGGCGCCCGGCGCGTCTGCCCCCGGCCGCCTCACTCGGCCGCCCGCCGCTGCCGCCGCCGCCGCCGCCTCCGCACGCCAGCAGCTGCCCCCGTCAGCATGCTGCGCGCTGTCTTCGCTGCCGTCCTCGTGTGCGCCGCACTAGCTCCCACAGGTAACAACACCTGATACTCCTCACTGTCCCACCCAGCTGCCCACCTGATAGTTTACTACTCCTCAAAATTACATTCTTGCTTCCTCTTGCCGTTCATATGGCATGGGAACTACAGCGACTATTGTTAACACACCGAGCGCATGAAATTAATGAAAAAGTTAATAATAAAAGCCATCTACGCTTCATTGTTTTTACCATGCCAGGGTACCCAGCTTCATTGTCTGGACTTCTATTTATATATAGGAAAGTCAACACGCCAGATACATGTACTCTAATGTGGGATTTGTACTGCATTTTTAAATGCAATTTGCGAAATTGTTGTAGAGTATATAATTCCCACCATTTCGCAAGCTGCATTTACGAATACAAAGCTACGCGTATCTGGCATGTTGATATCCTTATATGTAAACTGAAGCCCTGACGATGAAACTGTGACTTCGAAACGTACACTGGGATGGCGAAAGCACTGTCCATGTTGATGGTTTTTACCGTTAAGTTTTCGTCTAACTTTTCACATCGAAAATCATATCGTACAATTATATGCTGACCTGGAAGACATTCGTTACTCCTGACAATTTCGAAAATTTTCAAAAAGAATCGTAAGGCAGAGGAAACTTTGTGCAGAAGATTCAGTGTTTTAATATTGTAAGCGTCACGTCCAGTGTCAGTTTCTGACGCATGACAGTATGTATGTATCCACATTTATACAGTGACTGAAAAATTTTCTGTCCCTGATCATGATTTCTGATCACTGAAACTGGTAGGAATAATATAATTTCCGAATGTAAGTACGATCTCTGGTGCGCCAGCTACTGAAAATATCTCTTACTTTTCCTTTTATTCCGATGCAGTTTAAAATTCTTACCTACTGTTGTTCCCTCATAAACGAATAGTTTTCCTCTGTACGTATGGTGAGCCACCTAGACTGTTACCCTCAAATAATTTAGAAAGCACTGATGGCGTACAAAAAGAGATTTCGGTGGCGTGATAATACACACAAAAATTAGTATTTTGCAGTATGCTCCATGCTGCCAACTTTCTTGTCTATAGATATATAGAATCAATCATTTTTGTGTGGTCCGACGTACATCCTTCTACGACTTCTCAGTGCTCTTTGAATTTGAAATGCAACGTTTGTCAGCTTTTGCAATGAAACGTTTTACTACAAAACAGCCAGTAATTTTGCTATACGTGATGGTGCCCATTGCTGAAACACTGCAGTTTCAGCTCTATTGTTATGTAAACAAACACTAGCTGGTCTCAAACAGTATGTGGCAGAAGAATTGATGCTCCTATCCGGATCATTCACAATTTCTTCAAGAACATTCACTGCCAACTTTCAGAAGTGTTATTTAATTGTGGTGCTCCTTTCATATGTCTCAAAGAATCGTTTGAAAAGTGCTTCCATATACTTGCTTCAGTATTTTAGAAGACACGAAATTTACTATGGTTCGAAGGCCAGTGTGTCCCCTTGCCTGCATGTCAGTGCAACATAGCCGCATCAGTCGCCCTGGGTTGCATGTAAGCTGCGGCAACGCTCTCAATCGTAAACTTTTTGATCACTCATCATAGTAACTATACAGAAAATAGCTGTCACTTTTGCATACCGTGAATACTACTACACTTTTTCTCTGAATTTGCTCTATATATGCTGGAATAATAGTTTTCTACGCTTTGTTGGTTTCCTGGGAGCTATTCGCGAAGTTACCTTCAGCAAGTGTATTTCCTGTTATTATTACTTACAGGCCTATATTTGCTGAATTACGGCATTCAGAATTTTACATGAAGGTACATAGTCACATTCAACGTGCACCATATTTCAGTTGAATATCAGAGTTTAGAAGCAAGTTGCTTGCTTAGAGAGATCACAATGTCATTCGACGTACAGCTGCAATTATCTTATTACCACAGCGTCTACAAGTGACACGCCGAGAGACTATCTACAGTGTTGCGGCACACGTAAACCGATGTTTTCTTCTGTTCCTCCCGCAAAGCTGCGAAATGTGCTGCACTCGTTTTGAGGGTTAAATTGGGTAATTTAGAGTTTAAAAGTATCCCTTAAGGCACTGAACAGTCATGGTAAAAATGGAAAGTTCTGGTTCGTAATTGTTGACCCAGTACTGGAGGCATATAGGTATCCAGTGAGTCCTGGTAGGCTTCGTAACTGAAGTTTATAAGGACTAATACTGATGGATCGAGACCAAATCAAAAAATATACGTCCTTCCTGTGACGTCCGTCAAATTTTGGAGTGAGAGCAATGTTCTTTGGTACTTACTTCATATTCAGTGGGACCATATGCGTCTAACAGACAGTCAAAGTCGCTATCGTAGTCTGTCAGTTCAAATAATGCTCTTCCATTATTATGGAGTCCGTTGGTAACCACGTTTCCCATCCGTGCAATTGTAACGAAGAGTTCTTTTCTGTGGCCTTTGGTTTGGCCAGCAGATTCCTAGTATGATCTCACTTCTACTGTTTGTTGTAGGACTGCATTTATCGAAGGTATATATGCATCGAAAAAAGCACATTCTACTCCACTACACACTAAAGATGTTACCGGTTAACGTATCCCGCTCTTGGCAGAAGGAATTGTGAAGCGTAGTTACTTTTTGTTTACTTTTGACCACCGTAACACTCAGAAGACAGCGACGTCTACTCGTTATCACTGATTTATGGTGTATGGCACGTGCGGGGATAGGCCTGACAAGAAAGTGACGGAAGTGGAAGTTCCAGAAGGTGAAGCGTTTTGAGTGTTTGCGTGGGTCGGTTGATACATTAGCTATTTACATCCGAGGGTCTGGGAGTCGAGTCCTATTACAGAAACATTTTTCCCTTTTTTATTTGCAATTTTTACATGCAGATAAACGGAAGCAATGCTCAGTATATTGTATTTGTTAACGTCTTCATAAAATACATGAAAAGGAAGGCAAGAGAATATTTGTACTGTAAATAATTCCCAAGAAAAGTCCTCAAGGACTCTGCGAGTAACTTTCCAAGAACGGGTTGTAACTACCACCTACAGGATTTCCGTTGATTTTTGAGCACCCCTCGGCTGCTGCAGGTGAACAGTAAGTGCCCAGTGTTTTCGATGAATATCACCACAGCACTGTAAATCGTCAGTTGTGAAATGATAAAAAAAACTAATTTTTTATACAAAGTTCTCGTGTACGCCCTACAATCCCTTCCTGGAAATTTATTTGCAATTCCAGATTTGTTTTCCCCTTTTCTTGTCATGCCTTTAATGAAAATATTAAAAAATGCCATACACTGAGCTATATTTCTGTTTATTTGCTCTATAAGCAAGGTAAAAATTGAAAATAAAAAAAAGTTTCCACATAGTGAGTCGACTCGACGACCCTCGGGTTATCGTTCCGTATTCTTTCCGCAGCGCCAGTTGCTGCCTGGACACTACGCTGACACAAATGCCTCGTATCTCGCCCATCTAGCGCTAAAAATGCTTCTCTCTTGTAAACGCTTGGCCGTTTGGATCTCCTACTTCCGTTTAAGGCCAACCCCTGCTTATAACATACATTAACATGAAATCGGTGGTGATGATTAGGTTGGCCCCCTTGCTTGTGTGTAACGACTCGTATGAGTATGTATGAAATATGACGTATTGAATGAAAGAATGGGTATTTCAGTCTCGAATTCTGTTAATAATATCTGACTGTTTTACATTTAACAAACTTTTTTTCTTTCCAAAATACAGGGATTTCATACACGCAAGACGCGCTTGAGTTGCGCATAATATTTGCGTACTTTTTTTTTATTGGTAGATGCAGGAAGCTATCCCGTCCATATCCTACGAGTTATAACAGCGCATGCGCATTATTGGTCTGTAGACTCCCGGATCGCCATACATCCTTTGACAGTGGTATCATTAACGGCACATCAGACAAGAGAATGGCAAACTTCATCCTGAAAATGGAATGATTTTCATGAATGAAATGTTGCTAATGGATTGTCTGTGTTTAGGTTATTGGCGTATTGATGAATAAAACCGACATAATCCGTCAGGAACATTTTTCTACACAATTTTTATGTCTGTTTCTCCTTTAGTGAGTGCACGTAGATGTAGATCGTCTGTTATAGCTTAGTAATACTTATCACTGAACGCAGTGAATGAGAACACGCCACGAGGTCTATATCGTAACTGGGCTTTTTCAGTGTCCGTCTGCAAAAATTTCAGATCGCAACCATTTTGTGAAGTTCTTGATGCCACCAAAGTGTAACAAAACTAGGCCTCAGGATCTGTACACCATGTTTCAGAGAGGTGTTATGTTTCAACTTTATCTATGATGCTGAATACAGGCTGAAGCAATGAATTAAAACTCGTACAAAGACCGAAATTCGATACTGGATCTTCTACTAACTTAGCAGATGCACTAACCGCTGCGTCACCCTGACACTGTTGCTAACACAGGTGTAGGAATTGCCTTAGTACGTCTTCCCCCATAACACAGCTGTAAGAATTGCCTTAGTACGTCTCCCCCAATAACACAAACTCCACTCCTCAGTCCATCTTGCTTTTCCCTTCCATAACTCATATCAGTTTTGCAGAGGCCTTCTAACAATGGAACAGCGCCTTAGCGTTGAACCAAAAGAGGATAATCTTGCCTGTACATCAGGCTGAGATGATATGTTAATCAGATGAAGTTATGTGTTGCAGAAACATTAAGTCTCAACTTTATCTATGATAATGAATACATGTGGAAGCACTGGATTTAAATTTGTACAAATGTTGGGATTCGAAACCAGGTCTCCTGCTCACGAGGCAGATGTGCTAACTACTGTATCAGCTTGGCAGTACGGCTATCACAGCTGCATAGATTGTTTAGTAGGTCTCTATCCCCAACACAACTCCAATTCAGATTCAGCCCGTTTTGATTTTACCCTTATAAACTCGTATCAACTTCTGCCTGTATTCATTACCATTTTTTCAAATGCTTATGAGCTATGCGACACCACATACACAGAATACATTGCTCTTAATGGTATTTTGTTAACATAAAAGGTATGAAGGAAGATTACAGTTTAATCTCCATTCGACACTGCAGTCATTGGAACCATCTTGGCATTTGCCTGGAGCGATTTAGAGAAAACACGAAAAACCTAAATCTGGGTGGCCGGACAGGAACTTGAACCTTTGTCGTTCCTAATGTGACTCCATAGTGCTAACCACTGCCCTACCTCGCTCAGAAATTTTTCTTGTCTTCTGGCTTTTTAAACGAATATCACTTACCATACTATTTAGGAGCACCCTGTAAAACACACAATGACGAAAGTGTGTGTGGCCGAGTGATTAGCTCAGTTTGGGATTTAACCCATAGCATTCTGCTGGTCAAGCAGTGTCAGGAGGTATATGCAGCCACCAACTACCAGTAATATTGCCACAAGCCATATAACAATGCCGACTCCATCGAGAAACTGGAGAAGAAAAGGAGAAGGAGATTCTGCTTGTCAAGAAGGACTCGTGGTTCAGGAAACAGTAGGAGTGCAAGGTGTCTGTGGTTCGTGTGGGTGTGAGCTCCTAATGAAGTGTAATTCAGTTTATTTGTAAGTGTAGAAAGCCCAGACATCAAACAAAATAATTAAAAAAACCAAAAGGTCGCAGCACTGAGATTAACAAAATGTCACTTTGAACCTAATATAAGGTAATGCACGTGCATAAAACTTGCCACGTTAGAAATAAACACTTTATAATAAAGGAGGCACAGATTAATATAATAAATAACAAAAAACTATTACGTAATATAATACGACAGAGTTTCAAATAATTAGCTTCTCCGGACTGATTTAGCTTTACAATAAAAGGGGCATGTATTAATATACACAAACAACAACGAAAAGTAATTCGAGATTACGAGAATACCCAGTATGAGGTCATGTCCCAGAACTAAATACTAAACTTTACCAAACCAAATCTGACGCTTTATTTAATACTAAAAAACTAACACAAGACACACAAAATTCACAATAAAACCAGCCATATGTACACCTGAAGTACACAAAAGGTAAAAACAATAAAACCATGAAATGCAACAGAAATAGCAAGTAAAATCTCACTAGAGTCACTTCGCACAAGTAGAACTTCTTCAGGTAAATACACGAGACTGAACAGCAGCCTCGTTGTGTTTCTGAAATATAACAAATAGGTGACTTACGTAGGCCAGCCCTGACTCGGCCATATGTACTACAGGCTAAGCACAGGTCACGCCACACTCAGTCTCCTCTTTCGTATCCGAGAACACGCCACAGCGACCAACTCTTCACACCTAGCTTTGCTGGGTTCCCAGGAACCGCAAAGCCAAGCACCTTCCGCTTCTCTATCTGAAAGATTGCCTCAAGCTGACAGCGGGGCACCACCAGCCACAGCTGTCTGTCCACCCGGCTGACACGCTACATGCTTCGCCTCTCCTGGTGGTTCTTCGAATACTCCCAGTCGCTAGTAGTGTTCTCTGTCGTTGGCCGTTCTGAACTCTCTCTGCTCCACTGTGGCCGTCAATATAGTGGCGACAGTGGCCTGTATGTTCCCAGTCCACAGGGAGCTGCATCGACACTGGCGAGACGGGCCAGCTCACACACAAGCTTAGCCAGTATCCCATGCATGTCCCCAGTGTACTTCCAACGACTTGTCCCCCACTGTCCGTGGACTCAGGTGCTAGCTCCAAATGTAACTGTCACTACAGTTCCGTTCATCAGACTGCCCACTGCTGTACCTCATGGGCACACCTCATCTTGGCGTGGCACTGCATCCGCAAAACTAGCAGATAAGTGCACCTCCATGGCACAAACAGGCGCTGGGTTCATAGTGGGGAGGGTATTCAATTGTGCTGTGAATTGTAAATTACGAAATTCTGTGGCCATGAGGTTACGAGTACCTCCATGTCGAGTGCAAGGGAAACATTTCTTAGAAATGTGCTAGTGTGTGTGTGAGAGAGAGAATTCTATCATTTACATTTCATATTTTACAGTGGTACTATATCCAAGCCAGGGGAAGTTGCAACAGTTTTTTTTCGTAAGTCAGCCAGAACTACCAAAGAGTTGGCTCATGGTTGCCACAAGAACTTCACTACTCGCGGACATCTCATTGCATGACTATTGTGCATTATTTTTATGTACTACGGTTGACATTTTCGGCTGTATTTATAGTTCTTATTTTATTTTAAATCGATTTCAGTGTCACATTACATCATTTAGAACATTCTAAAATGTACTGCTCGTTAACGTTGTCTGCCGCCGTCGTCGCTGCTAACTAACGGTCATAGTCCGAAAACAATTTATTGGACTGTTCAATTAACCAAAACAAATTCTCCAAGTATGACACCAACACAAACAAGTGACCCATCTTCGAATCACAACTACATACAAGAATAATATAGAAAACAACTGAAATTATTTCCTACTAGTCTCTGCCAGAGACTTCTCCGATATACCAAGCCTAATCCAGAGATCAGCGAGAAGATCCAAGCCGGGCTGCTGGGGTGGCAGCTATCCACGTCTACTGGCGGTCGATGAACTGCCGATGTGCGGCCGAGCGCCGTTCTTTATAGCGCTTCGGCGGATGAGTACCTTGGAACTATTTTCCATCACGTGGTTTGACATGTGAAAATAGTTCCGCGATCTGCAACGACCTCTTCCTTATGTTTATGTGGACCGGTAGTGGCCCCTGGTGGCCGCTGATGTCTTTGCTGTGTTGTTGTTATGGTTGTCGCCGTTCATCAATGTTTCCTGTCGGTTGTGTAGTGCTTCAGTGCGCCTACGAAGCTGGCAACCCGCGGCTGCAGGCCGTCAGTTTGGTTGCTGATACTCTTGGCGCCGTGATATCTGGTGGAGAAGGCCACAGCAGGCCCCATGACTATGATCTTGTTCATTGTGAATTCGCAGGCTTGCTCCATTAATTAGTACGGTACACCGAATGTCCGAACATCGGTATTCTGTTAGGAGGAGGGAATAAAGTTCAGCGAGCTGTGATCTCAGAAGGGGCCTGAAGATAGTAATCGATTGCTAATAAAATAGGACGTACACTGCTGAACGTGTCATGAGTGCTATATAAAGTTATAGTAAAAACTGTTATCCCGTGATATGTCGCAAGATGGACATATGGAGATGGTACGTAATGGTTCCACAGAAAACAGCGACAGCAGTTTGTGGAATTCTTATATTTTATGGCTGTCTGGTCCCGCCATAGCAAGTAAGACCTTTTTTAACTGCGTGAGAGAGACCAACCTCACTCGGTCTTTATTTTATTTGTTTTCTGAGAACGTTCCAGGTCATTCGAGAACATTCGAAAACATCGTAAAAATGAACACAATAAAGATCGTTAGCAAATTAGTATTTCACACTCAAAACCATGTCGAATGCTCAAAAATACTGTTAAGTGCTCTTAAATCCACTGAAGTATTTAACAGAACCTCCAACAGTGCTAATGAAATTTTGCCACGCACACAACACATTCTCGCTATTTTTCTACTAAATTTCTTGTCATCGCAGAAGTGATATACTTGATCTATTTTACCAATGACAACGTGTTTTTTTGTACTCTTTAGCCGTGTTGTAACGGAATTTTTCACGTGCCAAGATGTAATATCTACTTGTTTTTCTTTGCGCTTCCCATACACTAATGTTTTGCTCATGTGCTTGCGGTCGTTATCCTCCACGAACTAAACTCATTGCAATTCTACTTGGTTCAGTTCGTAATATGATTTCTTCAGCAGGTGCTCTATTGCTACCTGCTGAGTGTATCACTCGAACCTCCTCTGTAATTTAATCTCGTTGTTCATCTTTTAAGTTTTCTCTCAGTCTTCGAACCTCCTCTGTAATTTAATCTCGTTGTTCATCTTTTAAGTTTTCTCTCAGTCTATTGATTCTGTGAAGTTAAAAATGATTCTCACTTTTCAACAATTTCTTCTTAGTTGTTTCTGTTTCCTTCTTTTCATTTCAGCGCCGGCAAGATCTCCACTTCCACTTTTCGGCATTCACTCGAATGATAGTATTACTTAATACGCTAAAGTTTCTCTTACTACATTGTTCACTTTCTATCGCTTTAATTTTTCCTTGATTCGCTCTAATCGAATTCCAAATGTAAACTGACACATGTACCCCTCCATCGCATATGTACGAGCTGGAACGGACAAACAACACTTATGCTTACTAAATACTGCCCGCAAAAGAAAAAACAAAAAAAATACAGAACACTTGATAGAATGCCAATATAACCTCGTACACATACACGTCATCGTCAGGTGTATCGTCTGAGGTGCAGTACTCTGTAGCAGGTAGGATGGCTTTCAGAGAACATTTTTTCATCGTTTTTAATGTTATTACTGCCCGTAGTAGGGTCTAAAGGGTATATAAGCGTCAAATGTTGAATAATCACTATGAATGACACGAGATGCTGCTTACTGATACGAGACATCTCAAAGAGTTTGAAAGAGTGTGGATCTCCATTTGGCTCGTTGGTCGAATGATGAACTGCCACTTTGGCGGGAGTCGGATATCACAGTGACCCGATACTGGACTACATAGCAACATGAGGGCAGTCATACTTGTTGTCAAGATTCCAGTCGGCCATGTTTAGCTTCTTCACACTTGCGCCTGCCCTTCCAGAACAAGTAATCCCTGCACTCCGTGCTACATCCTTTGTCATCCCACACCCCTGGCTGAAGACTAGCAGCAGTCGGCATGGAGAATTACCCCCACATGCGTAGGTTGCCGTTAATACTACAACGCAAACGGCTGCGTCTGGAGCGCTACCGTAGCCGGGAAACACGGACTGCTCATGAATGATGTCGCACCGTGTTCAGCGATGAATCGCGGTTCTGCATTACCCCGGATGACCGTTGTGGTCAACAATGGAGGACACCTGGGCAGAGGTCTCTTTCTTCCAAAGTTTGGGAGAAGCACAGCGGTGTTGGTCCAAGCGCCTTGGGAGTCAAGAGGATATGATTCTAGATCATGGCTGGTAGTGATTCGAGGAATACAGATGCCGCGACATCTTGCGTCGTCACGTACTACCTCTCGTGAGACAATATCATGGTGCTATTTTTTAACGGGACAATACTCGTGTACATGTGTTTCAACTGTCTGGATGATATTGTACTCCTGCGGCTGGAAGATTCTCAGATCTGTCCCCTGCACAACATGTGAGAGGCCAGCTTGGTAGTCAGTTGCATCGAAGTGCTAGAATCGACGATAACAAGGCCTTGTTACATTAGTTGTAGACTAGCTTGTCTCAGAACAGAATCATTTCATGCATCCGGGCTATGGAGGTGCTACCTCATACTGATAAATGAGTTCATACTGCAGAGTTCTTTGTAAATTTGACTATTTTGTAATCACTGAAATAACATCACATAGCGTCTCAGCTCGTAAGGTTTCATTTCTTTTCCTCCGTCCGTTCTGGGTGGTTCAAGTCTTATTTTATTTTCATTTTTACTTTTTTTTCGGCAGGGTATATATGGTGTTCAATTTGTCTGAAATCTTGAAAACGACACACTGGATCCAAATAATTTATAATTCACTTTATAGTTAAAATTTGATACGTGTGTGTAGACGGGGGGGGGGGGGGGTTATGAGGGTGGGGGTGCAACTTTGAAATCTTTAAACCAAATTTTTCGTTGCAGATTTGAATTATACGAAAAAAAAGTACATCTGTCTTATGTGAAACATCTTTTCTTTTTCGTTTCGTGAGACATGAGGCTGTCACTGGAAAAATCAAAATAGGTAGAAAATTGTGCGTTTCAAAATGCTTTCCAGTGACACTTGATTTAACGCCCCACCTCTACGCTGCGAAATAGGACAGGCAATTGTTTCATAACTTTTAATTGTAAATCCCGTTGTCAGTGCCATATTCCTCCTACAAAACGAAAAGGGGATTATTCGACGCGCCACTGCGGCCGTGAAACGATCTACGACTTATCATAACTGACGCTGCACTCCCATTAAAATTTATGAAATAATTCCCTGTCCTACCCTCACATCGTTTAGCTAGGGGAGGTTAATTCAAGTGTCATTTGATAACGTATTCAAACAGGGTTTTATAGCCATTTTAATTTTTCCGATTACAGCGCTATCTGTCACGAAAAGAAAAAAAATGTTTAAGACAAAACTTACGTTTTTTTCGTAAAAAGTGAATCTCCAATAAGAAATGGGAGTTACCATTTGAGGATATAAAGTGGCCTCCACATGCGCGGTGGCTTGGTGTTGCTGCATGTCCCGCTCCGAGACCAATAAAAAGATTTAATCATAGTTTTTTTCGGATCCGATTAGTTGTTTTCGATGTATTACAATGTCTTCATATAAACTGAACATCCTGTATGTTGATTTACATCCCTTGTTCACATGTGGTAAGCGCAAGGTCGTAGTTTGCCACATAGAGCATTTTTACCAGAGGGAGGATTAGAGTGGTCTGAGCGGGGTCCACGAGATGTACCGGCCCTGGAACGAACTTGTGACGTCACACTAATAGGCTTGTCCGACACTCTTCGGGAACTTTCAGCTCCACGCAGCGCCCACGCGGAATCAGTGTTTAATTGAAAAGGTCGCTAGTCGCTATAGACAACTTGCATGGATTTAAACACAGAGTGAATAATTATTAAACTCCTGTGAAATAGTCACTCGCTGCCCGCCGGAGACGGCTGCTGCCACTCGTAAGACCTACACTGTCACTTGCTGTGACGTACGCGCCACACACTGCCTTTCTCGTGGGTCTCGAGTCTGGGTTGCTTTGCTCGCAGCGAACGGCGTTCGGTGAGCTTCAGCGGATGTCACGTCCCGGCCGTGCGATACGACCATCAGTTGTTACAGCGACCGTCAGTGCAGCAGGAAGCGTGACGTTAATCCTGCCTCATCGTCCGCGCTAAACTGCACTGCTAAAGAGAAGTGACTGTGACATCTGATACCTATTTGCAGTCTTACTGGTGATCAACATTTTCCGTAGATTAACGTCTCCGCCCCCAATAGCTGAGTGCTCAGCGCGACAGAATGTCAATTCTAAGGGCCCGCGTTCGATTCCCGCCTGGGTCGGAGATTTTCTCCGCTCAGTGACTGAATGTTGTGTTGTCCTAATCGTCATCGTTTCGTCCCCATCGACGCGCAAGTCGCCGAAGTGGCGTCACATCGAAACACTTGCACCCGGCGAACGGGCTACACGACGGAGGGCCTAGTCACACGACAAAAGAAAAAATAGATTACTGTTACAGCTCGAGATGTTTCTAATGATGACGTCTTTATTTTTCTATATCAGTAAAAGAATATGCGAAATATCCACAGTTATTTGAAGGTTTATTTACGCTCCTAATGCCAGCAGTGAGCAGAGAGCGCATCGGGCCTTCCAGAAAGCCACAAGGGGCGTTCGTATGTAATGCAACACATTTTGTTTCTGAAAGCACGTTTGTTTCATTCAGATTGCCAATAGGCCACACTATTAGCGACTCTTTCGGCTACAGAGCCCTATTTTTTAAGATTACCTCTTTCCAACGCGTCGGACTTACGCCACTTTACTAGGAGGGCCGGTGTACCAGCATGGGGCCACTGCACGGTCGACGTCGCGCCAACGTCTGGCTTCATCAATAGCGTTCCATCATCCTCCTGCCTGCAGAGTGCATCCTCCAATGAGACAAAGAGATGGAAGTCGGAAGGTACGAGATCCGTACTATAGAATGGATGAGAAAGAACAGTCCAGTGAAGTGATTCTTGAGTTTCTCCCGGCGTATTTGATAATCAAAACTCTTGACTTCCACGTATTTTCTTTTTAATGGAGAATACTACGAACAAAAGGAAGGAGTCGCCATGGGTAGCCCACTCTCACCGGTGGTAGCGAATCTGTACATGGAGAACTTCGAGGAGGAAGCCCTGTCGTCATCCGAATGGAAACCTACTTGCTTTTTCCGTTACGTGGACGACACGTTCGTCATCTGACCACATGGTATGGATAAACTCCTTGACTCCCTTACACATCTAAACTCCATACACCCCAACATCAAATTCACTATGGAGACTGAAACGGAGGGTAAATTACCTTTCCTTGACGTCTTGGTCAGGAGAAGGGCTGACGGCATCCTAGGTCATGGGGTGTATCGAAAGACAACACACACTGATCTGTATTTGCATGCAGACAGCTGCCACCACCCTTCACAGAGTCTACCCCAGGAATTGGAACATCTGAGAACTGTATTTCGAAAAAATGGGTACTCAGAGTGGCAGATCCAACGTGCTCTCCGCCCAACCACTGCATCACAACCTGTTGAGATGGATGAAGTCACGAGGGAGGAGGTAGGCACTGCATTTATTCCATACACAGGCGCACTCTCGGGGAAAATCGCCCGCATTCTGAAGAAACACCGGGTCGGAACTGTGTTTTGTCCTCCGAATAAAACTCGTGCACTGGTGGGGAGCGCCAAAGATGACCTCCGTTTGAGGAAGGCCGGCGTGTACCAGATTCCGTGTCAATGTGGCAAGTTGTATATTGGTCAGACGATGCGTACCGTCGAGGATCGATGCCGTGAACACCAGAGGCACACTCGACTGATGTATCCGAGCAAGTCGACGGTCGCTGAACATTGTTTGTCGGAAAATCACGCTATGGAGTATGATCGCACGAGGATTCTGGTACAGACGTCGAGATACTGGGACAGCGTTGTTAGAGAGGCCATCTAAATTCGCACCAATGACGACCTCATAAACCGTGACTGTGGCTATAATCTTAGCAAGGCTTGGGAACCAGCGATTGGGTTAATCAAGAGTAAATCGAGCAAACACATAGTTGTGACAACCACGGCGGACAGAGCCATCACACCGACGTCATCTCAGACGCCGTCGCAATCTGTTCCACCGCGCTACCGTGGCGCGGGGCGCGGACGGCGGAGGGAGCGCGCCGCGGGCGGAGGGTATTTAAATCGGCCGCCGCCGCGACCGAACCCATAGCGTACGGATCTCTGTGCCGGCGCGTTCACAGGAGCTCAGTCCGTCAGTTCACCTGATGATGGCGACATGTTTGATCGCCGAAATATTGTGCCCGTTGGACACTATAGACCGGCAGTACACCCGTGGATATTTTGAGTCCAATGAAGTTTTGCGAGCTCCTCTCGGGTGTGAAGACTTCTGCGAGACCTTGCGTTGTCATGTGGAAGTAGAAGTTCATTTGCATTTTTGTGGCGACGAGCACTTGAAGTCGTTTCTTCAGTTTCCTGAGGGTAGCACGATACACATCATATTTGATCGTTGCACCATGAAGGACGCAGTTTTCCGAAATTCCTTCACCAGGGAAGACGAATGGAATATTCCAGACCAGAATTTGAAACACGAATAGCTGCTAGCATGAGTTCCTAAGAAGTAGATACCTTAGGAATTGCGAAGCAACTCAAATCGCTTGATACGGGCAAATCTTCAGGTCCAGCTTGTATACCGATTGGGTTCCTTTCAGATTACGCTGATACAATAGCTCCCTACTTAGCAATCATATACAACCGCTCGCTCACTGATAGATCTGTACCTACAGATTGGAAAATTGCGCAGGTCACGCCAGTGTTTAAGAATGGTAGTAAGAGTAATCCATCGAACTACAGACCTATATCATTGACGTCGGTTTCCAGTAGGGTTTTGGAGCATATACTGTATTCAAACATTATGAATCACCTCGAAGGGAACGATCTATTGATACGTAATCAGCATGGTTTCAGAAAACATCGTTCTTGTGCAACGCAGCTAACAATTTATTCGTGCGAAGTAATGGCCGCTATCGACAGGGGATCTCAAGTTCATTCCGTATTTCTAGATTTCCGGAAAGCTTTTGACACAGTTCCTCACAAGCGACTTCTAATCAAGCTGCGGGCCTAGGGGGTATCTTCTCAGCTGTGCGACTGGGTACGTGATTTCCTGTCAGGAAGGTCGCAGTTCGTAGTAATAGACGGAAAATCATCGAGTAAAACTGAAGTGATATCAGGCGTTTCCCAGGGAAGCGTCCTGGGACCTCTGCTGTTCCTGATCTATATAAATGACCTGAGTGACAATCTGAGCAGTTCTCTTAGATTGTTCGCAGATGATGCTGTAATTTACCGTCTAGTAAGGTCATCCGAAGACCAGTATCAGTTGCAAAGCGATTTAGAAAAGATTGCTGTATGGTGTGGCAGGTGGCAGTTGACGCTAAATAACGAAAAGTGTGAGATGATCCACATGAGTTCCAAAAGAAATCCGTTGGAATTCGATTACTCGATAAATAGTACAATTCTCAAGGCTGTCAATTCAACTAAGTACCTGGGTGTTAAAATTACGAGCAACTTCAGTTGGAAGACCACATAGATAATATTGTGGGGAAGGCGAGCCAAAGGTTGCGTTTGATTGGCAGGACACTTAGACGACGCAACAAGTCCACTAAAGTCACAGCTTACACTACACTCGTTCGTCCTCTGTTAGAATATTGCTGCGCGGTGTGGGATCCTTACCAGGTGGGATTGACGGAGGACATCGAAAGGGTGCAACAAAGTGCAGCTCGTTTTGTATTATCACGTAATAGGGGAGAGAGTGTTGCAGATATGATACGCGAGTTAGGATGGAAGTCATTAAAGTAAAGACGTTTTTCGTCGCGGCGAGATCGATTTACGAAGTTTCAGTCACCAACTTTCTCTTCCGAATGCGAAAACATTTTGTTGAGTCCAACCTACATAGGTACGAATGATCATCAAAATAAAATAAGAGAAATCAGAGCTCGAACAGAAAGGTTTAGGTGTTCGTTTTTCCCTGCGCTGTTCGGGAGTGGAATGGTAGAGAGACAGTATGATTGTGGTTCGATGAACCCTCTGCCAAGCACTTAAATGTGAATTGCAGAGTAATCATGTAGATGTAGATGTAAATGTAGAGACAACATCGAACAGAATAATCCCTGCAGAGTCCCAGAAGACCGTCGCTATGATTTTAGCTGCTGAATGTGGGGCTTTGAACTTTTTCTTCAGAGGAGAGGTGGTCTAGAGCCACCCCATGGACCACCATTTTGTTTCCAGTTCGAAGTGATGAAATCATATTTCACAGCTTGCGATGATCTTCAACAAAGAATTATCGCAAACAGCCTCTTAAGGCGTAGACAACTCGGCACAGATGTTCCATCGTTGCTCTTTATGATCCTGTGTTAGTCGGTGGGGAACTCAACAGGTAGACACCTCCGAGTACCCCATCTGGTGCACTGGTGTGTCAGCACAACCAATGCACACCTCCAGTTGTGCAGCGATGTGACTCATTATGATCCGTCGGTCACCTCGAATGAGAGTGTCCGCACGTTGCAACACTCCAGGAATCACAGCTGTGTGCGGCCGGCCGGCACGCTGCAGATGAGACGGGTTTGAGCGACATTGATGCGATAATGACAGACGCCTCGTCCAACGACTCACCGTGCTTTTGTTCAGTGCCAGGTGTTCGTAGATATTCTGCAGGCGCCTATGAATAGTTGCTCTCGTTTCCGCCAACAGAAATTCAATAATATCTCTCTGCTTGGAACACTCCTTCGTTACATACGCCCTTTTAAATGGTATATACAGCGCTGCAACCTACCGGGACATCATATAACTACAGAGACTAAAGTGGGAATACTCCACGATGTCCCACAACAAATTCAGCATTTTTACAACTGAAACTGGCCGACAAAAAATGGGTTACATTACCTAATGAACGCCCCTCGTTCAACCCCAGTTCAAGATGTTCTCCACAAGGGGGTAGAATTCGTTAGATCTTAACGAGAAATTCATCCGACCACGACATAACATCGCGGAATATTTTAATAAGTATGTACCCTCTGTCACACTTCATTCCATGGCTTGAAGAGCAGAGACGTAGGTGTAGATACACGTAGGGCCATCAGTATTTCCTTAAAGCGGTCTTCATTTCCAGTTTGGTGTGTCCTGTAATCACTTTAACAAAGCCCTATCGAAACGTTCCATCCATTTACACAACTATGAGGAACTTGGTCTTTTAATTAGGATGTGTTTATAACGGTGAGACGTAGCTGGTTCGATTAATGCATGTATTTTTTGTATTGAGTATCATACTACTTACGTCCATGCAACGTGGTAAACGTTTCTTAGAGAGCATCTTATGATTTGAGCAACGTCTCTCTTTTCACGTAATCGACTCATTTTCCAAAGCAACGAACCATCAATACACTAATTGTGCAACGACTTGCTTATCTCCTGTACTTTAACCGCTTTCGTAAAGCCAAAAGTGCACGGCTCCTGAAAGATGCACTGTCTTCAGTGTCTTTCATGCCGTCAGAAGGGCTGAATACAAGACCAGTAATACGTCCAGCTTGCATTGGTAGATTATTCTGGTTCATAATGAAACCAAGATTTTTAGTTTACTAAAAAGTAGTCCAGATCGCAATATTTTTATTTGTAATTATGATAACCGGTTTCTGTTTATAACATCATTCTAGACCAAAGGCTCCTGATGACGTAAGTAGTCGGTGCATTGAGCTGCTCTATAGTACCCACTGCTACCTGTCACTAACAGCTTACAGTACCGCTCGGTATTAAAGAGCGGCTCAGTACACCTGCTCCTTACGTCATCTGGAGCCTTGGGCCCGAGAATGGTGTTATAGACCGAAACAGGCTACCATAATAAAAAATAAGAAGTTACTGTGATCTGGACTGCTTTTTATTAAAATGCTGTACTATGCATGAACTATGAATTTGTTGTTGTTGTGGTCTTCAGCCCTGAGACTGGTTTGATGCAGCTCTCCATGCTACCCTGTCCTGTGCAAGCTTCTTCATCTCCCAGTACCTGCTGCAACCTACATCCTTGTGAATCTGCTTACTGTAGTCATGTCTTGGTCTCCCTCTACGATTTTTACCCTCCACGCTGCATCCAATACTAAATTGGTGATCCCTTGATGCCTCAGAATATGTCCTACCAACCGATCCCTTCTTCTGGTCAAGATGTGCCACAAACTTCTCTTCTCTCCAATCCTATTCAGTACTTCCTCATTAGTTATGTGATCTACCCATCTAATCTTCAGCATTCTTCTGTAGCACCTCATTTCGGAAGATTCTATTCTCTTCTTGTCCAAACTGTTTATCCTCCATGTTTCACTTCCATACATGGCTATACTCCATACAAATACTTTCAGAAATGACTTCCTGACACTTAAATCTATACTCGATGATGACAAATTTCTCTTCTTCAGAAACGCTTTCCTTGCCATTGCTAGCCTACATTTTATATCCTCTCTACTTTGACCATCATCAGTTATTTTGCTCCCCAAATAGCAAAACTCCTTTACTACTTTAAGTGTCTCATTTCCTAATCTAATTCCCTCAGCGTCACCCGACTATGAATTTATTCTCTTGATTTGCGGCTATTAGCTATGAAACTAACTCTTTAATTATTTTTTTTTTTTTTACTAAACACTGACCTACAGCGTTTTCCCTGACAAAGACAACTCAAACTTAACCTATTCATTTATTACCCACAATTTTCACGCCAAACGGAATCTGACTGCTACACATTGACAACATGATTTCGAATAATTAACACAAAAGAACAGCCCTGAATAGCCAGAAATCCTAACAATAATACAGACGCAAAAAATATAAAGTCAAAGAAATATGAAACTACCTCCAGATCTGTTAATTGCCTAAACTCATTTCCATCACTAAACCCGATAATGAAACCCTATTCTTATTCATAAGTCACTTACCTCACAAAAAATCGTAACACGAAGTACAGCAGTTACAGTAAGTAGCAACAACGGCTAGCTAAAAAAAAGACTCTAACTACTATAGACTCTAACTACTAGGAGGCATATGGTTAGCAAAATGGAAGATTTTGTTGAAGAGTAAACAATGTATTTAGAAAATTTTACTTTATTGATGTGACATGCAGTTCAAAAAATTATATATTTGTTAATAATTCCACTATCCAACATTGTCTACCATACATTCATTCTCTCACATTTCCTTGCATATTTTCTTATAAACATATCATTTCATCTCACTTTACAATGCATGTCCTGCCAACACAGTGTATCCACTAAGAAAATCATGTCCATACTCTTCCCTATCCACTCGCTAACTGCTAGTCCGTCAACGGCAGAATCTCTTGCCGAGGGAGCAGAGCTCTGTCAGCGGTATTAACACAGTCTATAGCGCTGCCAAAGTACAAACAGAATACTTAGAGCTACACTGACTAACCTGTTGAGAACTTAACGTATTTTCCTAGATTTGACCAGGAAAATGCCTCGAAGGAGCCCTACCTTCACGTCCGAACGCAGTTCTCACAATGTTTTTGACGGTATTGTGATTAGTAACGATATACTGATGTTGAAATATCATGGAGTAGGTGAAACAACGCTTTCCGATTCCTTGATGAGTGAGAGTCTTTCAAAGCAGTTTGTGTTCGTTTCCTGAGGACACAGAGAAATAGTGGCCACAGTTTTTGCAACACAGGCAGAACCTGACGCATCGAATCACAACACGCACTGCCGCGAGTGATTTTCCTAAGTGAGTTATGGGCATATTTCTGGCTATTTATAGGTCGTGTTTAACTGAGATCAACAAGAGTGCCCCAGCGAGACAACTGGACATTCTGTTTCTGCCCAGCAGAGAATTAACGTCGTCTCGGTTCGTTTAACTGCAGTGGTGCACCAGAGTGTGGGTTTCAGTCCGATGGCCTTCCTTGTTAAGCGCTTGGAGCTTTGCCAGAGGAGCTTCTCATGACAGAATGATGCCAACACGTTTCCGTGATCCCCTCTCGGCTGACTGCAGTGCAACCGGGCAACGCACAGAAAATGTCAGATGTACTAAATCAAAAACTTAAAAGTACATTTCTCTGCTAGCACTCTCATGCTGCGCAGATGCAGTTAACTGAATTAAAATTACTTCAGAAAATTCATGATAGATGACAGCTGTGTACATTACCGGGACTCAAACACATAATCCTGTATTTCGCAGGCGACACCCTTACAGAGTGATTAGTTCAAGGCGTTGAAAGCGTTGGGGGTAACAGTACGGTGCCACTTTCTGTCAGACACTTGCTCACTGCTCTTCACGATGCTTTAATCGAAAAGAGTGAATGAGACATTTTCAAAGTTTTCTAGATGTTTACTTTTAATAAAATATGTTTATGGAATGTAGGAATTGCTGTGTAATGTTTTATGTTTATTTCTCTGCAAGCTTTGTGTATGATTTATTTCAATTGCATTTCTACATCAATAAAATTTCTTTTAAGGTTTAATATAAAGCGACAGTGTACAAGTTTGAATTCTATATTTAACTAGCGTCTCTGTAAGCAAGACAAATGGTATGATATACAATGTTCGTACTGTAATTAGAGATTTTTTTTGGCTCCATAATATTGTAAACACAGGATCAGGACGTTCAGGTGTTCAAATGTGTGTGAATACCTAAGGGAGCAAACTGCAAAGGTATCGGTCCCTAGCCAGCCGTTGTGACCGAGCGGTTCTAGACGCTTCAGTCTGGAACCGTGCGATCGCTACGTTCGCAGGTTCAAATCCTGCTTCGGGCATGGATGTGTGTGACGTCCTTAGGTTAGTTAGGTTTAATTAGTTCTAAGTTCTAGGGGACTGATGGCATCAGATGTTAAGGCCCA
Organism: Schistocerca gregaria; assembly: GCF_023897955.1. Lineage (NCBI taxonomy): Eukaryota > Metazoa > Arthropoda > Insecta > Orthoptera > Acrididae > Schistocerca > Schistocerca gregaria. The sequence goes on from NC_064921.1 coordinate 146,194,751, forward strand.
TAGTGCACAGAGCCATTTGAACCATTCATCGGTGCCTAGACTTACACATTATTTAAAGTAACTTAAACTAACTTATGCTAAGAACCCATCCCTCATTTAATTTCATATTTATTAACAGATTGAAGATGGGCGACACTGTCCGAAACCGTTCAGTCTGAGTTAATAACAGCTGTGACCGACAAACGGAAAATTAGTGTCTTCCCTGCAAACAATGATCGCGGTAACTCGTTTACCGATAATTATGTCCACTTTTGAAGAAGCATCGGAGGAACTGCAAAGTTCATTCAGCATCAATATTTCCCGTTAAGAACTACTATCGTGATTCCATATCTGGCGTCTAACTATGTCAACCTTCCAGCTAGTTACATAATGGCCTGCCTCTGTTGCAGAATGATTACAGTCATCCCACGGTTACTTACATTTCCAGTATTGCAAGCCCCTTTTGTTACTCGCTTGTATTGTATTGTATGTTAACTGGGGACCTAGAAACGACGGAGAGGCTACGTCCCCGCCGCAGCCACAGTGGTCCACAACCCCACGACGACTACCACAGTCCACTTCACCTCTCCGCCGCCCCGTACCGAACCAGTCTTTCAGTGTTATTGTGCGGTTCGGCTCCCGCTCTCGCCCCATCCCCCCTCCCGCCTCACAGAACGTCTCACACCATACTAGTGTAACCCCTATGTTTGCGTGGTAGAGTAATGGTGGTGTACGCGTACGTGGAGAACTTGTTTGCACAGCAATTGCCGACATAATATAGCTGAGGTGGAATGTGGGGAACCAGCCTGCATTTGCCGAGGCAGATGGAAAACCGTCTGAAAACCATCCACGGACTGGCCAGCTCACAGGACATCGACACTAGTCCGCCGGGCGGATTCGTGCCGGGGACCAGGCGCTCCTTCCCAGTCCGGAAAGCCGTGCGTTAGACCGAACGTCTAACCGGGCAGGCTAGTTACTCACTTACGTGTCCCATATTCATGAAACCGGTAGCGCAGCTTTAATTAAAAAAACTTCAGCCTGCTCAGTTAAAAACCTATAGCTGACAACTTACTGCTGATGAAGAACGTAAGGTACACATAGTGCACAAAATGCTTACGTTGTGGTGATACGGACTATTACTCGACCACAGTATTAAGCACCTGGGAGTGAGGGCATTCCGGTCGGTTTATCATGAGTTTTTATTGTGAAATTTCTCGTGGAAGCTCTGAAACAGTTGACAGTACACGGAGGAGACAAAAGTCATGGGATACCTCCTAATATCGTGTCGGACCTCCTTTTGCCAGGAGCAGTGCAGCAACTCGACGTGGCATGGACTCACACTGTAGAGTTATTGCGCCATGCTGCTTCTATAGCCGGCCTCTCGATTATGTACAATAAATATTCTATGAGATTCATGTTGGGCGATCTGGATAGCCATCTCATTCCCTCGAATTGTCCAGAATGTTCTTCAAACCAATGGCGAACAATTGTGGCACGGAGATATGACGCATTATCACCGATAAAAATTCGGTTTTTTTTAATGAAGACCATTAATGGCTGCAGATGGTCTCCAAGTAGCCGAACATAACCATTTTCGGTATATGCTCGACTCACTCGGACCAGAAGACACAGTACATTCCACGTAAATACAGGCCACACTGTTATGGAGCCACCACTAGCTTGCACAGTGTCTTGTACACAACTCGAGTCCATGCCTTTGTGGGATCTGTGCCATACTCGATCCCTACCATCAGGTCTTACCAACTGAAACTGGGACTCATCTGAACAGGCCACGGTATTCCAGTAGTCTAGGATCCAACCAATATGGTCACAAGTCCAGGGGAGGAACTGTAAGCGATGCCGTGCTCTTAGGAAAGGCACTCGCATCGGTCGTCTGCTGCTTAACGCCAAATTTCGCTGCAATTTCCTAAGAGATACGTTTGTTGTACGTCCCACATTGATTTCTGCTGTTATTTCACGCAGATTTGCTTGTGTATTAACACTTACAATTCTAAGCAAATGCTGTTGCTCTGGGTTGTTAGGTGAAGGCCGTCGGCTACTACGTTGTCTGTGGTGAGAGTTCATCATCATCATCCTGGACAGTTTCCAGCCTCTGGCCAATCTGTTTGGAGCACAAGCCTCTCCATCGTCTTCGATCTTGTCGCCATCTCTTCGTCTTCACCTCGGTCCAGTCTTCTCCTTTCTTCTGGACGCATTCCTCCACTCCTTTCAGTTATCTGTTTCTCGGTCTTCCTCTTGGACTCTTTCCTTCCAGTTTCATATCGTGTATCCCCCTGGGCACTCTCTTCTCCTCCATTCGCTTAGCATGCCCATACCATCTCAGCCTTGATTTCCTTATCTCCTCCTTATAATGGTTCCACCTTCATTAACCCTCTGATCCTCTAATTTCTTAACCTGTCTATCTTCGTCACTCCAGTACTGTTCCTCAGGAATTTCATCTCTCTAGCTTGTACTTTGCTTTTCTCTCCTCCTTTCATGACACAGGTTCCGAATGCATATGTCAGGATCGGGACATAGTATGACCGGCACTTAACCTGTTTACTGATTTCCGGTACATCCTCGACCCATATCAGGCTTCTCACACTCTTTCGAAATGCTTCTGCTTTTCTCCCCCACTCGTATCACAAAAACGATGGAGGGAGGAACAACTGGGATAACAATTGGTGGAGAACAATTGAGGAGAGTGGAGACTTTCAAGCACCTAGGAAGCCATTCCCATACGTCCAACTGCTCTTGTACTCCATCCTCCTTACTCCCCCAAATCATCAGATCATCTTCAAACACCATAGCTTTCATCTTTCCTTCACCAATTACTTGTGCTACTGTGCTCATCATATCATCCATCATCACAATGAAGAGTAATGGTGAAAGTGCACTTCCCTGCCTCAAGCCATTCTTCTGTTCAATGCAAGCTGATTCTCTCCTCCCACTTTCACAGAGCTCACACTTCCATGTTGCATTTCCCTTATCCTCCAAATAATCTGTTTTGTTACTCCTTTGTTCTCCAGGGCTTTCCACACTTTGCGTCTATGTTCACTATCATACGCTTTTTCAATGTTCAGGTACGTCATTAGTAAACCTGTTCCATACTCATAGTGCGCCCTTCTTCTAGTCTTCAGGGATCATATTCTGTCTCCACACAATTTTCATTACTCCATATAGCCATTGTATCCCCACCTCTCCTGCTCCTCTCACCATCTCTACACTTAGATCATCCAGACCTGGTGACTTCCCTCCCTTCATCTTGCCCAATGCCCCTTTCACTTCTCCCTACGTAAGTTTTTTTTTCTATTTGCTGCTCTTCCTCTTTTTTCTCCTCGGCTTGATCCAGCTCTCCATTCGGGTTCAGAGTTCTTCAAAATACTCCTTCCACATGTATTTGAGTTCCTCCTTATTCTCTACATCTTGGCCACTTTCGTCAAGCATTCGGGCATAATCAGTCGTACTATTCTTCCTCTTACTTTTAATCATCCCATATAACACCTTTTTTGAACCTTAACTATCCTCCTCCATCATTCTAGTCCACTGTTCCATCCACTTTCATATCTCTTCCGCCACTACTCTTTTTGCTTTTTTCTGTCTGGCTTGACACTCTTCTCTTGTCTCTACTGTTCCCTTCTGGAACCATACCCTAAAGGCTCTATTCTTCTTCTTCTCTACTATATCTTTTGTTTTATCATTCCACCAGGGTGTTTCTTTCCATCTCTTTTTGTTGCTTCACCTCCCATATATTGCTTCTGCCGCACTTTCTAATGTTCCGTTGATTCTACCCCATTGCTCTTCTGCCGTTTTTGGTTCATCGTTTGGGATGCTTTCCTTTACTACTTGTAGGCACAGTAGCCTGCTTTCTTCCTCCTTCAACTTCCATACCCTTATACATCTCTTCTGGTTTTCTGTCACTTTATTATTCTTAGTCCCTCTCAGGTTCATTACCAGCAAACGATGATCGCTACCCAAGGCCTTTGATGGTTTTACCTTAATGTCAGTGATGTTCCTATTTATCTCCATATCGTACAGGAAATAGTCACCTATCGACTTTCTCGTTAAGTCTTGACTGTACCAGGTAATTTTGTGGCTCTCTCTTTTCCTGAACTACCAGTTCCCAACGAGCAAGCCATTCCTTTGACACAACTCCAAAAGTCTTTCACCTTCCTCATTTCGGCAGCCCCAACCCTCTGGTCCAAGCACAGTTTCTCAGCCTTGTCTTTCTCCTCCAACGTGGCCTTTTAAATTCCCCCATTACTATCACATTCTTCCTTCCCATCTTCTTCTGCATTCCCTCTTCAAACTCTTTCTTCTCCTCAGAATTACAGCGCACCTGCAGCGCATACACTTATGTTGCATCTATGGTCGCCCCTATGACTTATTCTCTTCACTTCCTCTTTTAATCCATATCTTACTACTATTCGCACTCCATTTATTCTTCCCTCCTCATTTCCACTCCAGTAGAGCCGGTAGCCTTTCCTTAGTTCTTTTCTTCCTTCGCCTTTCCATCTCGTTTCAGCTAACGCAATCGGTCAAACTTCCTCCTTTTCATCATATCTACCATCTCCTCACCTTTCCAGTCAATGTTTGTGTATTTATTGTTCAAAATCTTAGTCCTCGTTTACAGCCAGTTCGCCGTCGATTAAATCCATCCTTTCCGAGGCCCGTTCTATTTTTGAAAGCAGGTATCATAATCCACTACTGGCTTGCTGGGCCTATCATAGCCAGACCCCTGTTAGCCGTCACTTTTCATGGTTCCTGCAGAATCTTCCCAGCTACCGTAGCGGTCCCGGGGCACACACAGTCCCCGCTGTACCTCGCTCCTACATGCAATCGCCTACTTCATGCCGTTGCCCATCTCCCACGACTTGCACTAGGAGTTGGACTTGTGGGAGAGGTAATTCCTGAAATTTGGTATTCTTGGCACACTGTTGACGCTGTGGATCTCGGAATATTGAATTCCCTTAAGATTTCCAAAATGGATTGTTCCATGCGTCTAGCTCCAACCTCCATACCCCGTTTAAAGTCTGTTAATTGGTGTAGTGCGGTCATATTCACATCGGAAATCTTTTCACATGAGTCATCTGAGTGTAAATGACAGCTCCGCCAATGCATTGCCTTTTTATAGTTTGTGCACACGATACTTCCGCCACGTGCATATGTGCATACCACTATCCAGCGACTTTTGTTAGCTCAGTGTATATGCACAATTCTCTTGAAACGATTCACAGTGGGATGCGCTTTCGTCAGTCACGACTGTACATGTTTACTGAAATCGCGTGTTTCTGGTAACGGCAACCGGGCATCATGTGCAATAATATCGTGGTCTTGCAGCGTAGCACTGCATCTTCAGGACGAACCTGCGTGAGCGGCGTTCATTCCCCATCACTTACTCTGCACGCAGCACGGAAGTACGAGTCAGGCAGTTTCCTTAGTCGCTGTCAAGCGGGAGCGCCCACACTGGGTGAGGGGCAATGGGCGAGGGGCCCTGTCACGCGGCTAAGGAAACATGGACCTTATACAGCTTCGTCACAGCGTACCGGCACTAACTGGCCTGCCAAGCGTTGTAATGCGTTTAGAATTTGAATTTTGTTGCAGCTGTCGATTTTCCATGTTTTCTGGGGTGAAAGTATAAGCTGTACTCCTGAGATTCGCCAGGTACTACCACAGCGACTGAGTATGATTATGTGTAACGAAAAGTGATACTCGAATAGTGAATGTTACACAAGATCACTGATTTAGCTATGGAACTGTGAATTTGCGTGAATGATTAGCTGATGAATTAATGTGAACGTAGGGTCCGTCGGCGTATACTGTTGGTGAAAAGCTCTCGTGTTTCTGGCGTACTGGCAGTGTTGAAGTACCGCGACTTCTTGGACGAGTGTCACACTCATCAGAACTCGAAGGGTATTAGAACAGTCGAACCGTGATTTAACAGTGTCAATAGACTGGTAACCGGAGAACTTTCCACCATCTGTTAAAACAATGTTCACATTGAGTCTGCAGCTATAATCGGACTGACGTTGGGGCTTACTTCGTACAGAACAAATGGAAAAGACTGGCAAGAAATGTATCCGCGAATGCTCATACGTTGAGACTCCTGCCGTACAATTTATTGGCGTCTTCTAAGAAATTGTACTGGAACGTGACTACAATCTGGATTTTCCGCTTTGTGCGAGCGGTCACCTTAACCACTTCGGTTATCTGTGCAAGCTTCCAGGACCGAGACAAATCTTCGTATGTCACCGTGCGTCCAAGTATTGCACTCGCACAAACGCTGTGATTCCCACATAGGACATTACACAGTAGACCGTTAAACACAGACACTGCAAATGCACTGAAGAGCCAAAGAAACTGGTTCACGTGCCTAATACCGTGTAGAGCCCCGCGAGCACGCAGACGTGCCTCAAGGCGACGTGGGATGGACTTGGCTAATGTGTGAAGCGGGGCTGGAGGGAACTGACGTCATGAATCCTGCAGGGCTCTCCATAAATCGATAAGAGTAAGAGAGGATGGACGTCTCTTCCGAACAGCACGTTGAAAGGCATCCCAGATATGCTCAATAATATACGTGTCTGGGAAGTTTGGTGGCCAGCGGAAGGGTTTAATATCAGAAGAGTATTCCTAGTGCCACTTTGTAGTAATTCTGGACGTATGGGATGTCGCATTGTCCTGCTGGAATTACCCAAGTCCGTCGCAATGCACAATGGACATGAATGGATGCGGGTGATCAGACAGTATACTTACGTACGTGTCAGCTGTCATAGTTGTATCTAGACGTATCAGGGGTCGCATATCACTCCAATTCCACACGTCCCACAGCATTACAGAAGCTCCACCAGCTTGAACAGTCCCCTGCTGATCTGTAGGGTCCATGGATTTTCAAGATTGTCTCGATACTCGTACACATCTATCCCATCGATACAATCTGAAACGAGATTTGTCCGACCAGGCAACATGTTGCACGTCATCAACAGACCAATGTCGGTGTTGACGGGCCCAGGCGAGGCGTAAAACTTCGGGTCGTACACCAGCAAGGATACACGAGAAGGCTTTCGGCCCCGAAAGCCCATATCAATGCTGCTTCGTTGAATTGCCGCAGTGATATCAGAGAATTGATGTTTTACCTACCGGATTCTTGATATTCATGGTATACTCGTGAGACTAACGTACGGGAAAATCTCCACTTCATCGCTACCCCGAAATGTTGTGTCCCATCACTTGTGCACCGACTACAACACCACGATGAATCTCATTTAAATCTTTATAACCTGCCATTGTTGCAGCATCAACCGATCTAACAAGTGCTCCAGACACACACGGGATGGGTAAGAAGGTCCCGTTTCGTACAATTGAATGTCTCCCACTGAGACGTCAACGAGCGCAGCGCCGTATTCGCCCTGTTTTCATATCTCTGTATTTGAATACGTATGCCTATATCAATTTCTTTGGCGCTTCAGTGTAGTATTTATATGCCTACGCCAAGACCGCGACAATGATCAGAAAGTCTCTTCTGATGTGTATATCACACCACTTGTGCGCCTCCAGAACGTGAACACACAGCGACGTACGGAGGTTTGGATCGTTCCTGAAAGCGTGCTCGAACAGCCAAAGTGGTTAAGGCGACCGTTCGCGTAAAGTCGGAAATCCCGATTCGTGTCCCGGTCTAGCACAAATTTTCACATCCTGCGATTGGATTGTACAGCTTAAATGTCATCTCAATTGCAGTTGCTAATACATTTCTTCTATTTTATACAGCTGCAGAACACACCAGTGTCTTTTCCTTCTGTGATACGGCTCAAATTGCTCTGAGCACTATGCGACTTAACAGCTGAGGTCATCAGTCCCCTAGAACTTAGAACTACTTAAACCTAACTAACCTAAGGATATCACACACATCAATGTCCGAGGCAGGATTCGAACCTGCGACAGCGGTCACGCGGTTCCAGACTGAGGCGCCTAGAACCGCACGGCCACACCGGCTGGCCAGTAAATTAAGTAAATGAACAAATAGGACTCCATCCAACTGATAATAAGGAAGGAAGCACAAGGGATTGTGGTAAGGAAAGCACTTCGTGCATGAGTACACTGAAAATTCGCAGCCTATGTGGAAGTGAATGTGAGTGCGTGACATCTGCGTGGCAGTGCACAGCACTCAGTCGGCTGTGTCATTAAGCGAGACAGCATCGGTCATCTTCGACAACTTCTACCAACCTATGTGGAGAGTATTCTCGCTCTGTCTTGTACACAGCGGCCATGGGACACAAGCCTGTGGAGCTCTGTACAGACTCTCATACACGATGAAATATGAGACAGAGAACCCACGTGCTAAAGGGGCAGTCTCGTAACTTACGAAGCCAAAGTAGAAGTAGCCTTTAATCAGTACCCCATCAGTTCTTCGTGACACAGGTGTCACACAGTATGTGAGGTGTATAGCAATATGAGAACATTACCTTTACCCCCAACATACAAACTGCTGCACTAGTGTGAGTCCTAGTCGAAGGAAAAGGAAGTTTAATCAAAATTCAATGAAGGCGCTGTTGGGTGATGAAATGTGGGACCGCTGGCAGAGTGTGGTAACAGTCGACAGCCAGCAGGCCAGGCAAGGTCAACATGGCACTCAAGGGCGCGGAGCTGCAACGGCGGTATTGCATGCACGATATGTTTTAAGTGGAGCAACAACGAGGCAGGAAATGGCAGCGGTGCTTTAGGTTATTGCAATGTATGAGGCGGGGCACTAGGCCAGAGCCAAGAGTGGCGATTTGTAAGTGGCTGATGTGTGGGAACTGATCCCTGCCATAGTTCCTGTCTCTACTTGTATTCGATTTTCCATGTACTTATTCTGCCTCTGGGACACAACACCGGGGCGAGTAAGAGTGGCAGCGTGGAACTTGGAGATCGCACCATCTGCCTGAAAGAGGGCAGTGACAGTGATCTGCAGCGGGTCCAGGCAACACCACCTAGACTACAGGCCTGCGCGCACACTTGTGACGTCACATACTGATGGCCGCCTCTGTATCGGTACGCTCCTGTTAAGCACTTTGCAGCTATACGAACTTTACGAGTTTTAGGGATTCTCGCGCTTTCCTCTTCTACATTGCCTTGTGTTGAAAGTATGGAAATTTATTTAATTGCGTAAAGTAACTGAACAAAACTGCCCTATGTTATTTCAAGATGTAAAATTATTTTGACGACGAGTTTCTAGGCTTGAATACAAACTGTAATTTTAAATTCTGTCTTTTACCTCAGGAGCTACGTTTTCTTGCAGTAAAAAATCGGCAATATGCAATAACAAGCAGACGTTTTCAGTTTTAAATAAACCAGCTGGAGCTCCTACAGAATTTAAGATTTGTTTCCCTGGTTATTTTCGTAAATTTTCCTCTACACTTCAAAATTTTCTGACCTCACACGAAACTCAAACCATTCGACGAAATGGAGCACCTCGTGACGCTCAAAAGAGGAAAGGCCGCTGGTCCTGATGGGATACCAGTTCGATTTTACACAGAGTACGCGAAGGAACTTGCCCCCCTTCTTGCAGCGGTGTACCGTAGGTCTCTAGAAGAGCGAAGCGTTCCAAAGGATTGGAAAAGGGCACAGGTCATCCCCGTTTTCAAGAAGGGACGTCGAACACATGTGCAGAACTATAGACCTATATCTCTAACGTCGATCAGTTTTAGAATTTTGGAACACGTATTATGTTCGAGAATAATGTCTTTTCTGGAGACTAGAAATCTACTCTGTAGGAATCAGCATGGGTTTCGAAAAAGACGGTCGTGTGAAACCCAGCTCGCGCTATTCGTCCACGAGACTCAGAGGGCCTTAGACACGGGTTCACAGGTAGATGCCGTGTTTCTTGACTTCCGCAAGGCTTTTGACACAGTTCCCCACAGTCGTTTAATGAACAAAGTAAGAGCATACGGACTATCAGATCAATTGTGTGATTGGATTGAGGAGTTCCTAGATAACAGAACGCAGCATGTCATTCTCAATGGAGAGAAGTCTTCCGAAGTAAGAGTGATTTCAGGTGTTCCGCAGGGGAGTGTCATAGGACCGTTGCTATTCACAATATACATAAATGACCTGGTGGATGACATCGGAAGTTCACTGAGGCTTTTTGCAGATGATGCTGTGGTGTATCGAGAGGTTGCAACAATGGAAAATTGTACTGAAATGCAGGAAGATCTGCAGCGAATTGACGCATGGTGCACGGAATGGCAATTGAATCTCAATGTAGACAAGTGTAATGTGATGCGAATACATAGAAAGATAGGTCCCTTATCATTTAGCTACAAAATAGCAGGTCAGCAACTGGAAGCAGTTAATTCCATAAATTATCTGGGAGTACACATTAGGAGTGATTTAAAATGGAATGATCATATAAAGTTGATCGTCGGTAAAGCAGATGCCAGACTGAGATTCATTGGAAGAATCCTAAGGAAATGCAGTCCGACAACAAAGGAAGTAGGTTACAGTTTGTTTGTTCGCCCAATGCTTGAATACTGCTCAGCAGTGTGGGATCCGCACCAGATAGGGTTGATAGAAGAGATAGAGAAGATCCAACGGAGAGCAGCGCGCTTCGTTACAGGATCATTTAGTAATCGCGAAAGCGTTACGGAGATGATAGATAAACTCCAGTGGAAGACTCTGCAGGAGAGACGCTCAGTAGCTCGGTACGGGCTTTTGTTAAAGTTTCGAGAACATACCTTCACCGAAGAGTCAAGCAGTATATTGTTCCCTCCTACGTATATCTCGCGAAGAGACCATGAGGATAAAATCAGAGAGATTAGAGCCCACACAGAAGCATACCGACAATCCTTCTTTCCACATACAATACGAGACTGGAATAGAAGGGACAACCGATAGAGGTACTCAGGGTACCCTCCGCCACACACCGTCAGGTGGCTTGCGGAGTATGGATGTAGATGTAGATGTAGATGTAATGTTTAATAAAACAAAAAACCCGAAAAAATATTTTATTTCCCTGTTTCTCCAGAACTTTAGAACCTTAAACATGAAAAGACAGATTCTCCTGTATCCTTGACTGAAATCATCTCACAGAGTGCTGTTAATTTAATCACAATGCAGTTACATGGAAATTCTGCTTTCTATACTGCTTAATCTGTCGAACAACTGAATTCATTAAAGCAATTTTCTAAGGTAGTTTACTCAAATTGAAATTATTTCCGAATAGCTGTATATGTAAAACTGAACAAAATCGTTCAGCAGCTCTTCCAAATAAAAGTACTGGAACCTCAGTAATCTGGTAGGAATGATAAGGAATACTAAACAGTTTCGAGCCACACTAATTAATATAACTATTCTGTGTGACAATAGTTGCAAATATGAGAGACATTTCACAGCCAGCTTCGTGTGAATCTCACAGCAATGGTCCAGAATTAAGAAACAAATTATACTGGTACATGATACAAAACTGCTTTTAAAAACAATTGGCAAATGTGGTGCAATGGAAACAAATAAGACGCTATAAATTTTTTGTCATTTACTTACCCTTGAATGATGCGAAGACACAAATTCCTGTGTAGGAATAGCTGCAATCCAGCGATTTCTCAACTTCACACATTTGGGAAATCGAAACATGTGCACTTTCATACCTTTTTGGGATTTATAATTTCCCTGGCAAAAGGAAACGCAACACTTGTATCCAATACTTCAAAGAACTGAATGCGAATATTGTATGAAATATATATCACTTTCACGTGGCACACACTTTCAACACAACATACACGCCAACAGGACTGCCGACTACAGATAAGATGGCCAACAGTTTGTGACGTCACGTGACAATATGGCCGCTGTGCCTAGGCCTTGTATCTAGAAGGCTTTGGTCCAGGACGGGCTCCGTTCCACTCGAGTCTACGGGCCACGTTCGCTTCCCACCTGGCTTACTGGGGTCCGGGCGAGCCGTATGCTGTGAGAGGTGCAGCAGCACTGCAACAGCGCCAGAGGCGGCGACGGGTATTGCCATCTGGCAAACACCACTACCGGCAAGTTGCAGCAAAGCATCCAGGAGGGTGCGGGTTCAAGTTCTGGTTCTGCCCTGGGAACAGTGGCAGCCCGAGAGCCACGGGTGACCAGTACACCATCCTTCATCCGATGGTTGAACAGAGGAGGCCAAACGGGCCGAAAGGCAGCGAGGACCAGGGACTAGAGCAGTCTCCAGAATTGTGGGCAGCAGCACGGAGCAAGTCGCAACGCGTCGGTGGGCGGTGACCAGGAAAGCGTGGACTTCCAGCAGGGTGGCCTTGATGATGGCACAGTGGCGTCGGCGTACCAGGAGTCTGCTGCGCCGGCTGGACTCACAGGACAGTGCGCGGACGGCACGCTGACACTGTGCTTCACCCATTGAGTACTGTAAATTATCGGAATAAACAAATGTTATCGAATACCGCTGTATCACTCTGCGCTGCCCCTTGACGCTCTTGAATTCGCTCGGCCTCCTGTCAAAATACAGCGTGGTGGATCCAGCCTTCAGCTTGGCCATCTGGAGTCCCGAGTTTGACACACTGACCCCGCAACAAAAGAAAGGGCAAGCCCCCAACTCCAGCATTCTTAGCACGTCACATCTTGAGCCAGTGGCTGCTGCAGCAAAGTGTGCCATCGGTCCCGATTTTCCTGCATATACACTACTTCTCTCGGATGAACTTTGTTGCATCAGAAATGAAATGCTCCCTACTGGATGTACACATTTTTGGTCGATTGAAAAACCACACTCAGACTGTGAAGATCCAACATCCAGGTTTGCCATGAAAATTTAAATGATTTCTAAGTGGCTGGTTAATCGACCGGTATGTGATTCTTCCTCCCTAAGGTGTAGTAGCGTACGCTGTATCCCTAAGAGACACACTCTGTACGATGTTGGAAGAGACCTAACCTTACCTTCGAGTGTATGCTGGGTGGCCACAAATGGTCTGCAAAACTTGTAAGGATGTATCAGGGGAGATTACCCTGAGAAATAGTTGTTAAGAAAAAATTAATAGATTTCGTTGTTTGGGACTGGAGTTACCCAATCAGGACGTTACTCGCGCAAATTCAAGCACTTGCACGCACTAAGATGCGGTTGTGCAGAGACATCTGTTGGTCCTTGGGTCACCACTTGTTCAAATACTCATTACAAGTTACAATGTTGTTTTTTCGGAAGTGATAAATTTAAGATAAGAGAGCAAATGCTACATTTGTTCGGTCTGAGGAAACCAAATGAAGAACAAGTTTGGCGACGCTGACTCTGTCATGCTGCTTGAATTCGCGCGCGCGACGACATGATTGGCTAACTTCAATGTTAAACAACTCTGAAACGAAGCAATTTTTTTCTTAACAATTATTTCTCAGAGATAACCTCATCCGCAACATCCTTACAAGCTTTTCAGGCTGTTTGTAATCACCTGTACGTGATACGATCATGACGGACTCCCCAATTACAGTTGATACGGATGTTGCAGCAATGGAGTTGGTGGGCGGAGAGGCTGGTAGTTGTGGGAGCGTAGGTATTTTTTCCTCGGTAACACACCTTTATTAAAAATAGATGAACTGTAGCCACAAGAAACATGCTTGGTATTGAAACACGATAAGAAAAGTAAAAATAAAATACCCTTAGAGGCAAAACTTCAGGCAATGAAATAATATGGGAAAAAAGCAACGGAAATGATGTGTCATGTCACTAACGTCAACAGGAAATCTGACCCACAAGCGCTTTAAAATGAGACAGGATGTTCAGCCATTTAACATTAACCACTGCTGTATGACTCATTCAGTTAATACAATGCACTCTTTGACGAAGCAAAGGACTCTATTAAACTTGAGTGTTACACATGGAGAATCTTCAATGCACGGCGCCCAGCTCTGAGACACAGGCACTGCCCGTGCATTGCAACTATGAAGATTCTACAGGCAGCAGGAGCAAATGCCGACCGGAACACTCCCGTCAGTACTTGTCGCAGCAGGAGCAAATGGCGACTCCCGTCAGCACTTGTCTTTGCTCTCGGTCCCGCTTTCTCTGTGCGGTGCTCTCAACTTAACAGCTACCGGGCTGCCCTACGGTAGCTCTCTCGTCCTCACGACACGCCGCCAGCCGCCAAGCGTCTTGCGCACACCACTATCCCCATTGTTAACTCCTCTCGCTGACCAGGTGTCCATCTCGTTCGGCTGCTCCCTGCAGGACTCAACTCGGACGCTCCGGCCACTGCCCCGTAGACACCACAGGCGCTAACACCGATCCATTCCAAATAACCCGGCCCCCTCCAGTCTGCAGCGGAAAAACCGTCTGTTGATTTTGGTGCCACCCGCTGAAGACTCCGGGACACTGTCTGTTCCTTTGGACACGCATGTCCGAAAGAAGAGACACCATTCCTATGTACACTACTGGCCATTAAAATTGCTGCACCACGAAGATAACGTGCTACAGACGCGAAATTTAACCGACAGGAACAAGATGCTGTGATATGCTAATGATTAGCTTTTCAGAGCATTCACACAAGGTTGGCGGCGGTGGCGACACCTGCAACGTGCTGACATGAGGAAAGTTTTCAACCGATTTCTCATACACAAACAGCAGTTCACCGGCGTTGCCTGGTGAAACGTTGATGTCATGCCTCGTGTAAGGAGGAGAAATGCGTACCATCACGTTTCCGACTTTGATAAAGGTCGGATTGTAGCCTATCTCGACTGCGGTTTATCGTATCGCGACATTGCTGCTCGCGTTGGTCGACATCCAATGACTGTTAGCAGAATATGGAATCGGTGGGTTCAGTAGGGTAATACGGAACGCCGTGCTGGATCCCACCGACCTCGTATCAGTAGCAGTCGAGATGACAGGCATCTTATCCGCATGGCTGTAACGAATCGCGCAGCAACGTCTCGATCCCCGAATCAACAGATGGGAACGTTTGCAGGACAACTACCATCTGCATGAACAGTTCAACGACGTTTGCAACAGCATGGACTATCGTCCCGGAGATCATGGTTGCGGTCACCCTTGACGCTGCATCACAGACAGGAGTGCCTGCGATGGTTTACTCAAGGACGAACCTGGGTGCACGAACGGTAAAACGTCATTTTTTTCGGATGAATCCAGGTTCTGTTTACAGCATCATGATGGTCGCGTCCGTATTTGGCGACATCACGGTGAACGCACATTGGAAGAGTGTATTCGTCATCGCCATACTGGCGTATCACCCGTCGTGATGGTATGGGGTGCCATTGTTTACACGTCTCGCTCACCTCTTGTTCGTATTAACGGCACTTTGAACCGTGGACGTTTCATTTCAGATGTGTTACGACCCGTGGCTCTACCTTTCATTCGATCCCTGCGAAACCCTACATTTTAGCAGGATAATGCACGACCATATGTTGCAGGTCCTGTACGGGCCTTTCCGGATACAGAAAATGTTCGACTTCTGCCCTGGCCAGCACATTCTCCAGATCTCTCACCAATTGAAAACGTCTCGTCAATGGTGTCCGAGCAACTGGGTTGTCAGAATACTCCAGGCACTACTCTTGATGAACTGTGGTATTGTGTTGAAGCTGCAAGGGCATCTGTACCTGTACACGCCATCCAAGCCCTGTTTGAATCAATGCCCAGGCGTATCAAGGCCGTTATTCCGGCCACAGGTGGTTCTTCTGGGTAGTGATTTCTCAGGATCTATGCACCCAAATTGCGTGAAAATGTAATCATATGTCAGTTCTAGTATAATATATTTGCCCAATGAATACCCGTTTATCATATGCATAACTTCTTGGTGTAGCAGTTTTAATGGCCAGTAGTGTATTAAATTTTTGCACTTCCTTGCGGAAATACCCTTTTTAGAGATAATGTCTGCTCCTTCGGACACACATGTCCGAAAGAACAGACACCATCCTCATGTGATATCTATACTCCAGACGGCGTCGCGATGCTTCAGTGCAGAAGCGCAACAGTATGCGATCCCTAGCGGGAATACGGTTAGGCTGCGAGCAAGTCGATTAATGGATAGCAGGCGCTACTCTGCAATGTGCGATATATGGAGGGTTGGATCGGACGGGGGGGGGGGGGGGGGGGGGTTGTTTTTTAGCTGTGATGGTGAAGGAAACCACTCGCGTAAAACGGGAAAATCGAGTTCGACTCCGTTCCAGCACAAGTTTTCATTTGTTGTCGCTGAGTCCGCCCAGTGCCGCACTGCAGACAAACGTCTGATATTTCTTCCGTCACATATTTGTGTTTCATCTCCAATGCAAGCCTCAAATGCTTCCCAAAAGATGTATGTCAAGTGGACATACTGTTTTGTGAGCAGCCCCTTCTCATGATCCGACCCCACTGGACTTTTTTTTTACAGTGGGGCTTTGTGGAAAGTTTTTAAAGCTAAGCATCTGCAGAGACTGACGATGGTCTTCTGACAAGAAGTGTTCTTGCCTGAGATAGTGGCCCTGTTAGCACGTGTAGAACATTATGCGAAGATGTCCTGCCTGCGTAGCAGTTAGGGGCACCCCTGTGAAAATCTCCTCTAAATATGTCAACTTTTGAATGTGGTGCACGTAAATAAACAAGTTGGAAAACTGTGTCTATTTGGATTTGATCATCAGACCAAGATATCAGCTGAAAATAAGCAGTGTATAAACGAGTCCGTGATCATATTTGGCACTTCGGTCGTAACTGTCCGTACTGACCACTCAGTATTATACAGGGTGTCCGAGGAGGAATCAGTATTCAGGCATATGACAGGAACGATCATGCGTAGCAAAAAATTGTATTAAGCATGAAATCTAAAGCGCACCTTAGGAGATGTAAGCACTTGTTCATGTTTGACAGTGTGAAATCTCGTCTACTTTAAGCTCTTTGCTTTTCATATTTTGGAAGGAGATAGTATGGAAAGAACAAAACAAAAATTCTAAGTAAAAATGGGCTCTGAAATGCACACTTTCAGAGCTGTGAGCGTTTGTTCACTAGAACAGGTGTGTTTGATACGTAGTGGCGATGGTGAACAAGTGCTCCTAGTCCTTAAGTTATGCCCTTTAGAGCCTATGTTTAATGAACACTTTTTCTTGTGTTAATCCATACTATCACCTCACAAAATATTAAAACCGAAGAGCTCGCAGTAGAAGACACTTGTTTTACAGTATCGATCAGGACGTGCTCATAGCTGGTAAGGTATGCATTTTAGAACATATGTTCACTAAATTCCTTTGATTGTTCTTGTCGTATCCGTGACTACTCTTGTTGGGACACCCTGTATAATTCACAATATGACTGGGTTCGTAAAAACAAAATGGAAAAGAGCACTACTGTAAATATTATAGGTTCACTTGACTGAAGTTCAAGTGTATGGAGGAAATCTAAGAGTACATAATAAGGATAACATGGGTGATAACAATATAAAACGATTCAGACTGTTCCGATAAGCGTATCAACGTCAAACGCTTTGTACACACAATTACACGAACAACTGCCAACGATGGCCTAAGGCCATGCGATACATTTACCATTATTATCCTATGTTAAACTATCAAATGTGTGCGATGCTGGACACATTATCTCATCTCTCGCAATCTGCACCTGTTGTTGAAGTTCTTCGTGTACCTGCATGTGCAAAGCGTTTGACACAGATATCAATACTCCTAATAATATGTTACGGCTTTCAGCTGTATTATCCTTACTATGTACTCAGATTTTTTCTGTAGATGTAGAGTTCAGCGATTGGCACATGTTATTTTTACATTAGTGGCTTCTCCATTTCGTTTTAAGAGATCTGATGACAGCAGTAAGCTGAAATCAGTCACATTCTGCATTATATAATAATGTGCGATCAGGACGGACAATTATGTATTCACTTCTTGAATAGGACTATTAAAAATATGTAGCATTACTGACTGCGGAATTTAATAAGCTGGCAGTAGTTCTTATGATTCAAATGGTCGATCGTAGGTCGGTAGCGAAGAGTAACTTCACCCATATATATAGGCCTACTTTACATGATGAAAAATGACGCAGCTGGTTTCTGATCCAGAAATCACTTTTGAATGTCAGTTTATTGTGAGAAGATCATGCTCTGCACGATGTAAGTTGGAGAAACGAGTCTGAATTCGAGAGGGGCTTGATCGTGTCCTATCGTCACTACAGTTTATCGTCACGTGAAATTACTGCTTTCCTCACGTTAGCAGGGACCAATCAACAGAGCTGCTAGTATTTTAAAAAATATCATGAATCCGATATACCGAGATTTAAAAAGTACCTTTGACGACCCTATATCTCGAAAAAATCATCGATATATCGCACAGGCCAAGAAAAAGAGATATCGGCTGCACATTGCAAATATACTGCCAATTTAAGAGCTGTATATGTAAGTATTGATTTATTATTTGATATTCTGTACATCAACAAGTTAGCAGAATGCTTATCCCCCTTAGAGCAAGAAATGAAAAGATAACCGCTTTGCTAACAATGGTAACTGTATGCAAGTAGCACAGAAAAAGGTGTCGGTTTCATCACATATCGGATTTGTCTCGAACACTTCATGTCGGCTTCCCTGTTTTCTTCATTTCTGCAAACACCAGAAAACTAGCAGTCGCAGTGTGAAGTTAAACGCTGCAGTTTCTGTTGGTAGCGCCGAGAGCTGATTACATCAGAATTTCCCCTCAAACGTCTCCGCGCACCGCAGAGACCAATCTTGTCATTTAAAGTTCTGTTCATCATTTTCAGCAGCTATTTTTGAAGAATGCCGCTGTGAATGACCAGTGCACTAGCTGAGTTAAAATTGTTTTTTGACGCAACTTGTGTGTTGTTTCTTCTCACCGGAAATCTTGTTGTTCCATTCACCCCCCTCCCCCAGTGCAATCGGACTACTTCTTGTGCCAATCTACGTACGATAGCTCAAAAAGCAAAAAGTAGCAAGACCAGTTCACATAGTGAAAGTAGAATTGTGTTCTACTACAATTTCAAATATGGCACTCGACATCGCCGTTCCGATAACGATATACCGGTATATGGGTTATAAGAATATCGCCGATATATATTTATATTGTTTGGGAAAAATACCAATATATCGATATTTTATTAACAGCTCTACGCACGAGTGTCAAGCGAATGTCGAATCGATAGATTCAGGGCGGCGGCGACAGTGGTCACCCAACGACAGCACAGGCACAGGGCTGGACATACGTCTTCGTATTAATTTATTGAACACGTCGTCGTATTAATTAATTTGTAAGTGAGTCACTGTACGCGCACCGTACCTGGACATTCAGCGCGTGGGCTGCTGGGAGAGACTGCAAACGGTTCTGCCTGTTGCACTGCTCCCAGAAGCCGCCGAGTCAAGTACCAAGTTACATTGTGTGTATAGTAATGAGTTAGATGTAGCACATTATTGATTTTCCTGCCGCAAAAAGGCCATGAACTTAGTCCGAGTTTCAGCCGGGAATTTCGCTGATCTGCGCGTCAACAAGCAGATGGAATTCAGCCCGCTCTAATTCTCAAACTTCTGACGGAGGGGAAAATTTACTCCTAAACTTCTACGTGCAATTTACCCGTCACTGAATTTTTCCAACTTGCTCTCACGCATAACTGTTGTGAAAAGCAGAACTGTATAGTTTCTTTTCTTCGCGCCTACGGCTTAGGCTGCTCATTGATTTGAACGGGAGAAAGTGTACAAAATGAAGAACTCTAAAGTGATTAAGTGTGGAAAGCATTTCGAATAACAGAACTGCTTTGCTAAGAGAAGGCCAAATGAATACACATTGCAGCTCACTCAGCCTGTTAAATGAGAACATACATTTCCAGTTTTCCGTTACAAACGTTTCTGTAGGGTTCTCATAAAATGCGTCGATGTTAAGACAAAAAGATTTTTTGATGTAATTATTCTATTTCCCTCTGTTGCTGGTGAAAGAAATTGAGTGGTATCACCTACTATAGAAAGTAGGTGAGTCCAAGTACTCTTGAAACTCAGAGATTTATGAAGTCCAACTCTAAGATGGAAACCTCGTCGATAACAGGAGTTTCTTAGTAGTGATGACATGAAACACTAAATACATCACTGATGTCCTGTAGGCGCTGTCAGTGCGTGTTTTATTTTTCCCGGTAAAACACAATTACGTTCTGTTGAAGATAATCATTGAATGGCCGCAGGATACATTCCTCCCACGAAAACGATAAACCCTTTTCATTCCCCCCAAAAAATATATCACACAATTTCTGCTATTTGTAACTATGAGTTGGCCTTCAGCAGAGACTTTTTGGGATCTTTTCTTTAAAATGTGACAAATGTCTCTTACAACCTGCTTCTATTATTTTGATGTTTAATAACACTCTGCAAATGGATACACTTCCTACATGAACACTCATGACCAAAACGAGAGACATACTCTTCTTATTCATATCTCAAAGCATGATACTTAAGTACTTTAGATCATCTAGTTGATTTGTTAGTACTCCTCCCCCCCCCCCCCCTCTCCTCTATATACATGCACAGAAACTGCCTTGTAGCTCTTCTCTGATAAAAAACGACTTGAAGTCTGCCTTCGACGGGTCAGTTTCAATAAGCAGCTCTGATGCCCATCAGCACCGGCAGCGTCGTGTGCCTTTCCCGCACCTACCTCTTCCAAGATGTTTGGCATGTGGCCTATGACATTGACGCAGTTTCTGGAAATGAATATTTATAAGCCACTCCTATTTCCCTCTTCGTAGGGAAAAGATGACGAGGAAAGTTTGCCATGACATTCTTAGTAGCACAAAAAATACCCGTCACTTCCCACCAACAAAAGAAAAACACCACTATAACGTCCGAACGTTACAATTTACAAGGTGTAATCCCGAGGACTTCACCAGAAAATGTTCCGTACCAAGAATGAAAATTTCGATTATCCTGTAGTTAGAAGAACAAAATGTTGTAAAAGAGTTCTCTCCTTTGCCAACCGCTGCATCCTACAGTAACACTTACAACCAACGTCATCAAAATTCGTTGGATATATTCCAATCTCCATATTCCCCTGCGGTCTTACTCTCTGTAGCTGTCTATATACAATGGAAGTTATTTGCTGGTGTCTTAACATATGTCCCTTCTTCTTGTCATTGCTTTCCATTTATTTATTTCCTTGAAGATTCTGCAGAACTCATCATTTCTGATTGCACCTCAACATAAGCGATAACAAAACATTCGAACTATCGAAGCAGTCCCACGTACGGTAGGACCGTAATCGTTGCGTTTTATCTGAAAGACTTTGATAAATGACATGTGAAAGGTGTTCCGTCATTCCTCTACGAGTGATAAACGTATGCAGGTGATGAATAATTTCGAAAGAGACTGGGACATTTGTTCCTAACCGAAGCGAATAAAGAAGGAACTTATTCACAGACTTATTTATACCATTTACTTTAGATTATTCAGATCCTATAAACATGATGCATTCCTTTTATGGTACATTATCTGTTGTTATTCCCGATGGACACAGCCGATTTTTGTCGGAAATTATGTACTATCTAGACTGCAGAAAGAGTCTAGTACCGCCAACTTACATCTCGCGTAAAGGTCACAAAGATAAGATAGGAGAAATTAGGACTCATACGGAGGCATATAGACAGTTGTTTCTCCCTCGCTCTATTTGCGAACGGAACAGGAAAGGAAATGACCAGTAATGCTACAAGGCACCCTCCGCCATGCACCATACGGTGGCTTTCGGAGTACTGCAAAACGACAGTAACGTTGGAGGATGCCGCAAACAATATTACCGATTTTTAACCAAAATTGTTCGAGAAAGTCTTAATTTTATCCATTGCTACCATTAAAATATTATAAGAAGAAAAGCATATAATGTGGATTGCATGGCCTAAGCCTTCTGCTTAGGGAATTTATATCTGCCGACATGTCTGGCCGCGCGTTCAATGTGACAAGTTTTGCGCAATGTAGAGTCCCTGGATAATATTTTTTTGAGGGGGAAAGAAAAGGCCGCAGCGCCAAACATGAGATTTGTTCTTCCACTATTTCTTCCGTGGATAAGTAACTTTCGTAAAATAAAGAACAAGAGCCTCCAGTCACAATGCACGATGCATTTCCAGCGCTTGTCTTCATGTGCTTTGACAGTCTAAATCAACTTTCTTTCAGATTTGTTTTCAGATTTTAAACAAGTTGTTTTGACTCATGCTTACAAAACGTGCCGTATAATGAAAAGTAAATATGTTTACATATACATGCTTTCTCACGCTGTGCTTCAAAACCAGGTATCCACCACTGAAACAGACCACAATTAACCTAAATCTGGGGAAACCATCGATGTAGACTGTGAAAGCACCTGACGATGAGCCCCCATAGCTAGAAATGCATCGTGCATTGAAATAAAATCGCGATTGTGACTGAAGGCGGTTGTCCATTTTCTGTTATAATGCGCTGCGTTGCTTATTGAAGGTGCCTATACATTACGGACTTAGTGTTTTCATTCGACTCACCCACTTCAGGCGGACGGCCTGCAGCCTCCTTATTCATACGCCGATGCTTCGGCCGAGCAGCTGCCATGACTCCGGAGAGGGAGGGAGTACTCGACAGGGGGTGGGGCTCACCACGCGCCAGATAGGCGCCCCACAATAGCGGAAGCGCCGGCTGCCGACAGATAAGACGTACCCGCGCGACATCCTGCAACCAGGCCGCCGCTGTTGCTGTCTATTCCTGGCCTACCCCGCTCTGACGCTATCTCAAGGTGGGGCGAAAGACTGCCGGACTCGGAGAGACTTCCAGGCGGGCAATACACTACCGCCAGAGTACGCACAAAGTATGCAGTCTGACAATAAAAAGGTCAAGTACCCAGAAGAGGAAATGGAAACCAAATGAAATTTTACAGCCTGAGACGGTATGTGAAGTTAATTTAGTCATTACAAAATCGAGTCACGTTGACAATAGTCCATTCAAATTAGACATTAAGCCAGACATTTTAAAAAACAAGCTGAAGCTTGGCAAAAACGTTAAAAAAGTCACAAAAAAAACCACTTTGGGGGAAATATGCCGTCTTGAAAAGGCCATTGAAAACTTGAAATATTCGAGTTTTAACGTAGAGACTGAACCAAGAGTCCGTTTCGGCTCATTTTTACACCAAATTAATGGTTGTAGCGTAGTACTATTGCAAGGTGTCAGGCAAATCCAACACCTTCCATGAAAACCCTGACATGATAGCAAATCCGGCAGTATGTCACATAGCTCCGAATAAATCCTGACATTAAATTAACCAAAGTAATAAGATCAATGAGTGAGCAAATGGAATACCACAGACTAACACAAGAACGCCTAAATGCAAGTCATACCTTCCCACCGTGAAACAGACGCAGTTCCGAGGGAAGAAACGAGAACAGAAGCCGAGAGCAGAGTCGTGTAGGCTAGGAGGCCCTACGATAAAGGACAGGGATGGACACCCACGTCGCCAGAGGACCGACAGCACCACTCCCCAGCCCATGTTAAAAGATAGAGCCCTCCAGAAGAACAGTATAGATCTTACGATAACACTAAAAGGATCACACCAGCTGAAAGTTTTAGCGTGAGACTATACGCGTCTCTGTTACGTTGCAGACGTTAAAAACATTGCCCCATCACGAAAAGTATAACGTTTCTCATTGGATAGACAGAATTTTTGCAGGCTAAGCTTAAGGCTAACATTGAGACCCTGATTGGTCAGTTGAAAACACAGCCAGATACCTTTTTTTTTTAAACCAACTTCGGTAAATTGTAGTAAGGAGAAGTTAGGAGTGAGTTGCTTCCGAGACGGTAAGGTGCGTGGAGCTGCGCTGCTCGCCGCCCCCTGATGCTGCCTAAACACGGACAAGGTAATGAACGCACTTCGTGGTATTCACATTTGCTACTAGAAGTTAAAATATGAAACGTGATGATTTTTCTGTTACATAATTATTGAGAAGCCACATCAGCCACTGTAATTTACGACAAGTTAAATAAGTAATTAAAGATAATTGAGGGTCACTATCGACCATTTTGATAGTTTTCTCTTTTATGAAACTTAACTTAAATCTAGATTATAGATGTGATATGGCATACATCATCCTTCGATTCATTGTAGAACTTGGAAACTCATTCAGGAAATATTCGTTCACATTTTGGTTGAACGCAGTTGGTTTTTACCATCCTGTATTTAAACACTTCCTTTTATCAATAGTGCAATTTATAAACAATGTTTTGTCAGTAGAATAAAATCTCCAATGGTAAACTAAACTGCTTTTTCGACGTTATTTTACCAGCTAACTAAAAATAGGAAAGCCTTGAACCCCTTCCACTAATTTTAGTTAGTATTAAGATTCTTTTACAGGGAGTGCAGTGGAGCTGGCGTCTCCTTACCAGCAACAGGTCCCAGGTTCAAACTAGTCATTTCCCTAAAAAACACGTTCAGAGCGTCGTTGCTCGAAAGTGGTAGGGAGACACGACTTAGAACAGACACCACGCAGAATGTTAGACTATCCTTACGACGTTTCTCATCGAGCCATATACGTTATCTCGCATTTCTAGCTGCTGCTCTCACACAAATAATGATAAAAATTCAGAGATTCAGGGTCGCCTCCAGCGCAAGCCCTTCCGAACCATTTAGAAAAAAGTGGAGAAGGAAAAGTATTAGTTTAACTACTTTAATAATTTGATTACAAGTATGCAAATTTCTTTAAGTAACCAGATAAATAGCACTCTATGTCGTGCATGAAGAAACTTGATTAATTCACTATTGGAAATCGGAGTAAGTGGATAAGATCAACACTACAGAATTTATCTTTCACGTAGATTATTTATTGTATCTAATTATTTGGTTTCACATACTAACTACGCATAACTGGTGTCTGACGAAATATTTAGGTAAGAATTACGTGAGAATGTGACAGAGCACAATTTAACTACAGCAAGAAGAAACACAGAAAACGGGGGTGGGAGACAATGATACTATAATCTCCTTTGCATTCATACCATAAACATATCTCAGTGAGATTCGCATTACGATTCTGCGCATGCACTATTCTGGACAGAGGTTTAGCCAATGCACGAGGTTGTGAGATAATTATTCAACATACTAACTGCGTCTGCTGCTTGCAAACGGCCGAACTAGAGCAAGTGGTGCGTTCCAAATCACACTGTTGTGCTGCTTTGTAGAATGCAGAACATTATAGCTCATTAAACAAGCAAACTGTTAAAATAAAGCCTATTGCTGTGCCGTGGTGGGCCAGAAGGGTCATTGGTTACCAAACACGTGGCACAAAATCGACACACAAAGACAAAAGCAGCTTCCACACTTTTAACACAAACACCCAAAAATCGCCTATTTAAAGCAATATGCACACTCGGAAAAATAACTCGGTTCAATTAAGCTGAAGTTCTTAAGTATTTCAACATTTAAACATAACGAAGTCCTAGCTCAACCTGCTTCCTATAACCTGAAACCCCCTTAAGAGCTACGATCCGTACTCACCAAGCGGAAGCTACCAGAGGGTAGCCCTCCGTCACTAACCTCACACACGAACACAGCCTTCGAAACAGCCTTCGACTAAGATCTGCATCTACATCCATACTCCGCAAGCCACCTGACGGTGTGTGGCGGAGGGTACCCTGAGTACCTCTATCGGTTCTCCCTTCTATTCCAGTCTCGTATTGTTCGTGGAAAGAAGGATTGTCGGTTTGCCTCTGTGTGAGCTCTAATCTCACTGATTTTATCCTCATGGACTCTTCGCGAGATATACGTAGGAGGGAGCAATATACTGCTTGACTCTTCGGTGAAGCTATGTTCTCGAAACCTTAACAAAAGCCCGTACCGAGCTACTGAGCGTCTCTTCTCCAGAGTCTTCCATTGGAGTTTATCTATCATCTCCATAATGCTTTCGCGATTACTAAATGATCCTGTAACGAAGCTCGCTGCTCGCCATTGGATCTTCTCTATCTCTTCTACCAACACTATCTGGTACGGATCCCACACTGCTGAGCAGTACTCAAGCAGTGTGCGAACAAGCGTACTGTAACCTACTTCCTTTGTTTTCGGATTGCATTTCCTTCGGATTCCTCCAATGAATCTCAGTCTGGCATCTGATTTAACGACGATCAATGTTATGTGATCATTCCATTTTAAATCACTCCTAATGCGTACTCCCAGATAATTTATGGAATTAATTGCTTCCAGTTGCTGACCTGCTATTTTGTAGCTAAATGATAAGGGATCTATCTCTCTATGTATTCGCAGCACATTACACTTGTCTACATTGCGATTGAATTGCCCTTCCCTGCACCATGCGTCAATTCGCTGTAGATCATCCTGCATTTCAGTACAATTTTCCATTGTTACAACCTCTCGATACACCACAACATCATCTGCAAATAGCCTCAGTGAACTTACGGTGTCATCCACAAGGTTATTTATGTATATTGTGAATAGAAACGGTCCTATGACACTCCCCTGCGGCACACCTGGAATCACTCTTACTTCGGAAGACTTCTCTCCATTGAGAATGACATGCTGCGTTCTGTAAACCTTACGTTTAAACCTCTCTGTTCAGGTATTGGAAACCTAAGTTGTTCATCCTGTCCTCTCCTTCGAACCAGAAGCAACATCGTCTGCTCCCAGCAGACGATGACCAACTCAGCGTTTCCCACAAAACAAAACCGAAACCCCACATTAAAACACATATATAATATTCAATAGGCCTTATTTCAGTGCTCAGGCCGGTCTGAGTGGCCGAGCAGTTCTAGGCGCTTCAGTCTGGAACCGCGCGACCGCTACGGTCGCAGGTTCGAATCCTGCCTCGGGCATGGATGTGTGTGATGACATTAGGTTAGTTAGGTTTAAGTAGTTGTAAGTTCTAGTGGACTGATGACCTCAGATGTGAAGTCCCATAGTGCTCAGAGCCATTTGAACCATTTGAGTGCTCAGTCTTTCTGGAAGAGCTCATGAATTGAGCTAAAATCAGGTAGTAAAGCGAATAAGTTGTACCGAATTCGACAAGCGTCTTATGAAACGACTTCACAGAGACGTTTCATGGCGTCGTCTAAAACTATGAAATTATATTTATAGTCCCGTTTTGCTTTTAAAGAAACGGTTCTGTCATGTCAGAAGCTCTCGCCTATTAGAATGGCAACCCGTCGGACAGACGCTTCAAGCGGGCAGCCTTCTCTGCCCCTTCATGCCTCAGCATCGCAAGGGCGACACGACGCTGTTCTGGCCGGCCACTGGGGGCCGCTGCCGACGCCAACAAATGGCACCGCAAACAAAGAACAATCTTGCGACCGCGCTCCAAGTGAAAGAGAAGTGGCTTCCACTGTATTCCGCCTCAAGTAGCTACATAAGCCGGCAACAGGATAGCACCAATCAGTCAGGCTTCGACGCCTCTCGGGTCAAGGCGACAGGTGCTACTCAGTCGATCAAACAGGACTGCACTCGAAGTCCGTCGTCGGTTTTTCTGTCGCACTCTCCCGCAGACTGATATTCATGGACGTTAACTTCTACAGCTGCACAGAGTGTTCATTAGTGACGTTATTCTGAATAGGACTTTCCGGCCTTTTCGGCCAAAGCTCTGATTTATTTTACTGAACCTGAACGCTGGCATCCGTCGTCCTCGGACTCCCAAGGGGACCCTCTATACTGTAAATCGTGGATTTTGATGCGCTTCAAATATGTGGTAGAGGTACTTACCCTGAGTACCTGGATATCCTGTTTTGGATCCGCGGGCCTTGGTTTTTGAGAAAATCAATTTTTAAATTCATTGCGCTGTATGTATATCTCTAACATTACATCTGTTCGAGCAAGTCAGCGTAGCACAGCGGTAAAGGTTCACGGCTACCGCGCTGGAGGTGCTGTGTTCAAATCCTGATGGTGTGCTTTTTTTTCAAAATCGAGCGAATTTTTCAATTTTATTTCAAAGAATATAAACAAACAGTGTAAGGTGTTCGAAATTATAAAAAAATATTCTTTTATTAATTTTTTCACATATTCATTCCGTTTGTGGCTCGCATCATATACTCCCAATTCATCTTCTTCGTTGAAATCTATCAATTCATCATCAATAATGATCTGTCTTTCGACCAAGAGATCCTGTATTGCGATACATATCTCATTGCCAATTGCAACGAAATTGACAGAGATCACGCTAGGCGGTCTATTCGTAACGAGATTCAAATCGCGAAGTACATTTTCGGCGTATTTAATGGCATTTGTAATTTCGCCTTTTGATTCTTCATTCAACTCCTCTACTTGTGGATCTTCTTCTGACTGCACTACTGCAGAAACACTTGGTTCTTCCATTTCTCAGAATTTTTCTCACACACGGCACGAGAGAAGCTTTGCGAACAACTGACGCTATAGTTAGATGCGAACGTAAAGGAATGCAACTCACATCCTCATTGGCCTAGGAGCTGGGGTTCCCGTTACGGCTAACAGTATTCACGGGAGAGGGGACGATAACGGGTGGAGATCGATTTCAGGTAATACATGAAGCGACCGCTGTACGAACATTTGAAACGCCAACTGCGAACCACAAACGGAATGAATATTTGAAAAAATTAATAACTTAATGCATCTTTATAATTTCGCACACCTTACACTGTTTGTTGATATTCTTTGAAATAAAACTGAAAAATTCGGTCGATTTTGATAAAAAAAAGTATGTGAGCAGGATTGGAACACGTTACCTCCAGCGCGGTAGGCGTGATCCTACGCTGACTTGCTCGGAACATATGTAATGTTACGGATATACAAACCGCGCAATGAACTTCAACATTGATTTTCTCAAAAAACAAGATCAGTCGCTGAAAACCGGATAGCCAGGTACTCAGGGTAAGTACCTCTACTACATATTCTAAGCGCATCAAAATCCGCGATTTACAGTATGGAGGGTCCCCTTGCCAGACGTAGCCGCCATGAACTTAATATCATAGCCGATCTTAGCGCCAAGAAGGTGCTCACTGCTCATTTTTCTCCGGGCCGTGTTTTTACTCTCGGCGAACTTACTCTCTGACCAGTGGCATCGGCCCTCAGTGCCAGTCTAGTCCTGATGTGATCCACAGTTATTTTGTACCTATTGTAACGCTTGTATTCTTGGCTTTAATTCCCTACCATTGAAGCAAAAGTTTTTTGTTCAATAAACTTGTTACATCTTGGACATCGCTTTTCTTGTGTCACGAAGCGCCACCCTCCAGATAATATTTATTTTAATTCAGCTACTGCTGGAGAAAAATGACCCAAAATTTTGCAAGTTTTGATCATACATTGTTAATTGTTTTTATTTACGAGTAATAACGTACAACGGAAACAAAATGCCATTTAAAAAATTTACTCTAGACGGGATAAACAGCAACAGCAATACGAAGCTTTGCATGAAAGTTGGCAGATTTTTTGTAAGCTAGAATAGTTCGCCGAAACCATGCTGGCCAATAATTAATGACAGGACGATGCTATCTGAAGGAGTAGCAATATAATTTCTTTTCTAAAAATGAAGAAAACAATGGCAAGGACTATTTACATTTTGTGGTTACTTATCGTTTTATGTAAACATGCCAGTCAAAGTTTCGGCCTCGTCAATCGATCTGAGAGACTGCGAAGTCCATCCGATTTGTACTCTTGTAGGATATAATTTGAAGTGCTTGGTCCTGTGCTGGTTCGTCTTCGGTTGGAATTGACTTAAGCAGACTGCATGCACACCCAATCTTCACTGTTTGCACAGAAGATGACTTTCCATCTATACTTGAACCTAAAAGTAATGGCGCAAATCAGACAAACATCCTAGAGTTTATGTTTATATTAGACAAAATTAACGAAAATTATGCCTTCCTCACCTAGTGATAAACTCGATACAAAGGCTGTTCAATCGCTGCAGATCTTGATGGAAGTGCTGCCAAATCAAATGTTGTTTTGGCGGACTGATTTGCATCAGCTCTGCAGTGCAGCCCATGTCTAGCGCTGTTTAGGTTGTCTTCAACATCACAGGCCACACAAAGCTAATAGGAAACTTCCTCCGGCTGCTGCGCTTTCCTGGAGTGTACATTCTGGTTTGTTGTAGATGGAAATTTTCCTTCAAAAGGGGTCTTCTTTAAGCTTCTTGAACAATTCCTTTTGCCTTTTCTGAAAAGAGCACAAATTATGCAGCATCCATTTACTGCGTGGAAAAAATAAGGTTCCTAATAAAATCACCAAGAGACCCAGTGAGCTCTTCACTGTTGAAAACGAGGCGTTCGGCATTTTTCTTTCCTTAAATTAGCTCCCGGGCGTTAATTCCAGGGTTGGATGTAATGGACATCAGAACGAAAGGATCGGTGACTCTGCCTACTATCCCCGACGCCATACAATTGTTGGTATATGCATAACAGTCTTCACCATCACAATATCCGCGTCCCCCAGGACCCTGTATTACCTCAATCCCAGCAGATTCGTAAGTAGTTGTACGCGAACCTGGTCGGAAACGTTGAGTAGCAGAGACGGTGATAGCGAGCCTCAGAATTCACGAATTCGCTTTCGGTGGATAGTCTTCCAGAATTTCCTCACCCCATGATTCAGCTCCCTTTCCAGCTATTCCATGAATGGTTGTAGTCATGGGAATGTCATAAACAATACTAAACGGTACTATGCTACCTGGGTGCTTGTAGATGTCAACAAGGTCAATAATCTTTCTGCAAAACATATAATGCTTTTTAAAATCAAACTCGTCGCCCATGCAGCTCAGGTGATTGCTTCGTTTCGACTGCTAAACATCTTCCCGTCAATACTCGAAAAAACATGACGAATGTAAGACTTACGACTATTCGCATGCACTGTAACACTTTCTTTGCCGTACAGTAAGCGACAGATCTCATCATTCCTTTCAAGATTCATCCTATGTAAAGTATTCAGGCCCCTTTTCACAACAAGAAGTTCACCACATTCACAATCTCTGCACGAAACACACGACACACCGTCCATCTTTTCCATGTTTACAAACGATGCAAAAATTTACAATCATAAACCAAAAACTCACACACCAAACGCAATATTCACAGTTCCCGAATGCACAAACTGCAACGGACAGGCGATGTATAGGCAAATTTAAAACCTCGGTTCTTGCAGCAATTCAGGAAAGATAACACACACACACACACACTGAACGCTAATGCCACCAAAGACAACCACAGTCAAAGTTATCGATAGTGAAAGACTACGAGCTAGCAATTGAGGTAACACTGATTCTGTCCCTCTGTTTTCTGACAAGGGAGAAAGCAGGATTCCAAGCTGAGTTTAAACAGAACCTCCATCCCTGTTTACAAGGTTGCTCGCTAGTTTAATCTCAACAGCCTCCTTACTAACTCTGTTCCAATATCTGGACATGTATGTCTTTATTTCGGACTTGTTATATAACTTAGGGTGATCAGTATCCAAACAATGTTCGGCAATAGTAGATCTGCTTGGCTTCTGTTATCGTGTGTGCCGTTTATGCTGAGTACGTCGGTCCTCCACGGTCCTGATAGTCTGACCAATATATGCCATGCCACAGATACAAGGAATGCGACATACACTCGCCTTTTCCAAACCGAGATAATCCTTAATAGAACTCAAAAGCACTCTAGTTTTAGATAGAGGTCGGGAAACACATTCCATATCGTATTGCCGTAAAATACGACCGATCTTGTTGGAAGTGCTTCCTACGTAAGGCAAAAAGGCAGTAGACTTAGGTGTCTACTTACTATTATCATTAGTCACCCGATGGACAGTTGGTCGATAGCGCAACGCACGTTAAATTTGTCTTTCACTATAACCGTTTTAACGAAATGTAGCTTCAAGATGGGCCAGCTCAGCTGGCAATGTCTCAGTGTCGGGAATGACAAGTGTGGTGTGTACCAATGTACAAAGTACCCCTCCACGCTGAGCCGGATGGTGACAACCATCAACCTGTAAATAAAAATCAGTGTGAGTACGTTTTTGGTAAATTGCATGTCCCAGTTATCCATCAACCTTCCTCCTAACCAAAACGTCAAGAAAGCGAAGGCAACCATCCTCTTCCATCTCCATAGTAAAACGAATGTTCTGGTGGATCGACTTCAGATATTCTAAAAAGGCATTCAAATTATCCCTAACATGAGCCCAAACAACAAAAGTATCATCAACATATCTGAAGAAACAGGCGGGTTTAAAAGGCATCAACTCCAGTGCACGTTCCTCGAAGTCTTCGATAAACAGATCTGCAATCACAAGAGACAACGGTCATCTGTCAGCTCGTAATGCTGCTTGTTGAATACTGCTTGTTGAATAAAAAGTGAGTGGATGTCAATACATGCCGAAAGTGGTTAGTTAATTCAACACCAAACCTAACCACAATAAATCGCAACGAATCAGACAGACGAACACGAGTGAAGAGAGAGACCACACCAAAACTTACTAAAATATCAGAGTAATCAAATCGATGTTTTAAGCACCTTCTTGCTTCCCACTGTCGAAGAGCAATTCAGGGATGGCGATTGCATCTTTCAGCACGATCGAGCTCATAATGCGTGGCCTGTGGTGGTGTGGTTACACGACAATAACATCCTCTGTAATGGACTGGCCTGCACAGAGTCCTGACCTGAATCCTATAGAACACCTTTGGGCTGTTTTGGAACGCCAGCTTCGTGCCAGGCCTCACCGACCGACATCGATACCTCTCGTCAGCGCACCACTCCTTG
This sequence comes from Schistocerca gregaria, assembly GCF_023897955.1. Classification (NCBI taxonomy): domain Eukaryota; kingdom Metazoa; phylum Arthropoda; class Insecta; order Orthoptera; family Acrididae; genus Schistocerca; species Schistocerca gregaria. Next base: position 146,227,351 of record NC_064921.1, read on the forward strand.
AAGAATTGGCTATCACTCCCCAAGGATCCTTCCATCACATGATTGAACGTATGCTTGCGAGAGTGGAAACCGTCACCAAGGGAAGGGTGGGTCAACACTATATTGAATTCCAGCATTACCGACTGAGGGTGCCACGAACTTGTAAGTCATTTTCAGCAAGGTGTCCGTGTACTTTTGATGACATAGTGTATGTTAACAATTTGCTACAGCTATGACAATGCACTCACTGGCAATGCGTCTAGAATACTTTTGGGGAATATTCATCATGATACGTTCGTCGTAGCATTGTAGTAGACAACTCTCTGACCTTTACCCCCTGATCTCAAGGCACTCAAGATCCTTTACCATCTGTTTAATCTTCATGACACCCTTTGTAATCAGTTGTGTTTCGCTGTTCGACACTGCAGTTCGTGCCTGCTTTCTCCAACTCACACTAGGTCGATTACGCCAATAATAGGGCAAAATTAATACACAGTGACTGACAATAAATTTAAAAGCTAGTGTAGAGTGTGAAATGGAAATGTGACGGTGCTGGCACGTGGTCCATCACAGAGCTAAACAGCGAAGGCTCACCGATCCGATTACGCTGAAGTATCCCACACGAGTCACTGAGCTGAGCCTCTGATGGGCTTACCGTAATGCGATGACAATACGGATTAGGAGAGGGGACTGGGGAGGCAGTCTTCTAATTGCGTGGGTGCTTCGCATCTCGCCCTTCAAGTTGCAACAGGTCATCACCTGGTGACAAGCTGGAACACGTGGAGTTGTAATTACTTGTGTCTTCTGTAAAAGTGCTTTATCAACTTTTCTATATTCCTGGAATATATTTCAAGGAATTCACTTTGGTTTCATTTGACAAACAAAGGAAATGGAGAGACATATCTTTATTTGTAAATACACTAATGATTGCCTATAAAGTTGGTTCACTGGAATCGTCATGCATAACGGAACGAAAGCTCCATTTTCAGGATTCTACCAATTTATTTGACGTGGCTACATTACTTGCCGGAGACAGTAATACATACAACCACCAACACACACGAACACATAGGCATACACATAAGAGGGGTATCCAAAGAAAAAAAAAAGGAATGATTTGTTAAAAGCTGTATATTTTCAAATTCTTATCCCCTTCAAAATACTCTCCATTACGACTAATACGTTTGTCCCACCGATGCCTCCGCGGTTCGAAGCATTTTTTGTAGTCGTCCTTACAAATGCATGAGAGCTCCTTCCTCGTTTTCTTCTTGACTTCTTGAGTAGTGTCAAATTTGTGTCGTTTCATGCCTTTTTCATGCATAGAAATAAGAAAAAATCGCACGGAGCCAGGTCAGGAGAGTAAAGTGCGTGGGGCAGCTGAATCATGCCATTTTGATCCAAAAACTGTCTAACAGAGATGGCAGTGTGTGTAGGTGCGTTGTCGTGCTGGAAAAATCTGTCTCCTGCCTGCCACAAATCGAGGCTTTTTTGACGAAAACTGTTGCTCCAAGATAATCCACTTTTCTCTGGCAATTGATCCGTTGTCTTTCGCCGGTCTGTGAGCACAAGCTCTCGAATTTTTTTCAATATTTTCGTCGATTCGGGCAGTTGGCGGATATACAGAACGAAATTTGTCATCAATCGACATGTCGCCATTTTTAAATCGAGAAAAGCGCTCTACGCTTGAGTGTTTCCCACAGAGTCATTTTGTTAAGCTGTTTTCAATATTTAAACAGTTACAGCAGCATTTTTGCCGAGTAGAAAACATAATTTCACACCCTGCGCGTTGTTCATTTAAACTTTCCATCATAAAAAATGAAGCAAAAACAAAACGGCGCTAGGAAAAATAATCACTGCAGATGAACATAAGAAGCCAGGTGGACAACACAGGCGGCACTGAACCAGCAATGAGTTGCGCTATACATACGTAGCGGCAGAAATTGGTACGACACAAATTCCGCCCACGGCAACCAGGTTTATTTTGGGATCCCCCTCGTACACATGATGGCAGTGAGCAAAAAGTGTGCTCACAGACAGTCAGTGCTGTTACTTTCACTTCGTCGGTGATCATCAAGTACCCTACCTCATTAGCTGCACACTGTTGGTGTCTCACTGTTACCTGGGGGTAATGACTAGGCGGACTTTTTTCCAAGTACAATACTCTCTTTTTGTTCGAACTGTACGACATTGGATTAAGAAGTCAACTTGTCAATGGTTAGCGCAAATAAGGGAGTATAATCTTCGAAAGCTCAAGGATTCAAATGTGATGCGGTGAAAACTACATTGAAGCGCCAAAGAAACTGGTACAGGCATACGTATTGAAACACAGACTTACGTAAATAAGCAGAATCCGGCGCTGCAGTCGATAACGCCTATACGCCTATATAAGACAACAAGTGTCTGACGCAATTGTTAGATAGGTTGCTGCTGCTTCATTGGAAGGTTATCAAGACTTAAGTGAATTGGAACATATTGCTACGTTCAGCGCACCAGCGATGGGACACAGCGTTTTCGAGGTAGCGATGAAGAGGGTATTTTCCCATATGACCCTTTCCCGATTGTACCATAAATATCAAACATCCGCCACCGCTGCGGGCGCAAAAGATCCTGCTAAAACGGGTCCAACAACGACTGAAGAGAATCGTTCAACGTGACAGAAGTGCAACCCATCCCCAGATTGCTGCAGATTTCAGTTCAAATTGTTCGAATGGCTCTGAGCACTATGGGACTTAACATCTCGGGCCATCAGTCCCCTAGAACTTAGAACTACTTAAACCTAAGAAACCTAAGGACATCACACACAGCCATGCCCGAGGCAGGATTCGAACCTTCGACCCTAGCGGTCGCGGGGTTCCAGACTGTAGCGCCTAGAACCCCTCGGCCAACAAGGCCAGCTGCAGATTTCAGTGATGGGCCATCAACAAGTGTCAGCGTTCGATCCATTCAACGGAACATCATCGATATGGGCTACCGGAGCCGAAGGCCCACTCGTGTAACTTGATGACTGCACGATACAAAGCTTTACGCCTCTCCTGCGCCCGTCAACGCCGACATTCGACAGTTTATGACTGGAAACATTTTCTCTGGTCGCACGACTCTCGTTTGAAATTTTGTATCGAGCGGATGGACGTGTACTGGTATGGAGACAGCCTCATGAATCCGTGGACCCTGCAATTCAGCAGAAGATTTTTCAAGCTGTTGGAGGCTCTGTAATGGTGTGAGGCGTGTGCAGTTGGAATGAAATGGGACCCCTTATACGTCTAGATACGACTCTGACAGGAGACACGTACGCAAGCATCCTGTCACATCACCTGCGTCCGTTCATGTCCATTGTGTATTCCGACGGAGTTGGGCAATTCCAGTAGGACAATGCTATACCCCACACGTCCAGGATTGCTACAAACTTCTGAATTTAAACACTTCTTCTGGCAACCAAACCCCGAAGACTTACACATTTTTGAGCATATCTCTGATGCCTTGCAACGTGCCGTTCCGGCGAAATCTTCACCCCCTCGTATTCTTAGGTATTTATGGATAACCCTGCAGGATTCATGGTGTCAGTTCCCTCCAGCACTACTTCAGACATTAGTCGAGTGTATGCCACGTCGTGTTGCGGCATTTCTGCGTGCTCGCGTGGACCCCACACGATATTAGGCAGGTATACGACTTTCTCTTCAGTGTATATACGAGGATGACGGTGCAGTCAACTTCGATGTGAGTACGATACTTCCTGGCAGATTAAAACTGTGTGCCCGACCGAGACTCGAACACGGGACCTTTGCCTCTCGCGGGCAAGTGCTCTACCATCTGAGCTACCGAAGCACGACTCACGCCCGGTACTCACAGCTTCACTTCTGCCAGTATCTAGTCTCCTACCTTCCAAACTTTACAGAAGCTCTTCTGCGAACCTTGCAGAACTAGCACTGCTGAAAGAAAGGATACTGCGGAGTCATGTCTTAGCCACAGCCTGGGGGATGTTTCCAGAATGAGATTTTGCCAGGAAGTTTAATATCAGCGCACACTCCGCTGCAGGGTGAAAATCTCATTCTGGAAACATCTCCCAGGCTGTGGCTAAGCCATGTCTCCGCAGTATCCTTTCTTTCAGGAGTGCTAGTTCTGCAAGGTTCGCAAAAGAGCTTCTGTAAAGTTTGGAAGGTAGTAGATGAGATACTGACAGAAGTGAAGCTGTGAGTACCGGGCGTGAGTCTTGCTTCGGTAGCTCAGATGGTAGAGCACTTGCCCGCGAGAGGCAAAGGTCCCGAGTTCGAGTCTCGGTCGGGCACACAGTTTCAATCTGCCAGGAAGTTTCATATCAGCGCACACTCCGCTGCAGAGTGAAAATCTCATTCTTCGATGTGAGTATTCTTCAGACATAAGAGAATCAGTCACGGGCTTGTGATATACTCAGGAGAATATGTAGTGGATATAATGAAATATTAGTAAATTATGTGTAAATGTCTTTGTGTCTGTGTGTGTATTTTTGTGTGTCTAGAGGCACTGATTTGGGGGATAAAAAATCTACGTCTTCGGCTACACGTTTTAGAAGAGGAGAGTTATGTGGAACGTTAAATGTGAGGAGCAGTGAAGCAATTTGAGAAGAGACTTGTTTCATGTAGGAAATAGGGTGTTCGTCTTCCCATGTAGGTCAGCCGTTGGGGGGAGACACAATCGCGCAACGGGCGGGGTCGAACAGCCCTCGTTAAAGTGTCGGCCGTTCTCTCTGTCTTAGCTGACAGCGGAGCCTCCATCAGGCTCTTATTTACGACTTGGTTCGGTTGAACTCGTAACACATCAGAGACGCCCCCTGCTGGGAGGTGCCATTTATCTTCGGTCTGTTTGAGAACTGTCACGTCTTCGGAACGCTGTTGATCACGGAAAGAAACGTCCTAAAACAGCGCTGTTATGTAGAAGACAGTGGCTACTTGTAGGTCGTTTTGAAAAACTGCTGCTTTGCTCGTGGATGTACTCCATGAATAAAGTCAGCTCTTTAAGCAAATGCAAAGCTGTGAGGGCTGCCAGTCTTGTCCCATCACGTGACACACTCCCCTGCTAACGGCATTCTTTCTTGTGAGATCGACCTTGAGTGCCTGTTTCATTTGCTGCATACATTCGACTCAAGTATTTTCAATGAGGTGTTTTCCGAAACAGTTTTCTTCATATCCGTTTCCAGTTCCATTTCTGTCAATGTTTCAAATGTATTTTGACTAGTGAAAGAGTTGAAATAGATTAAACGTACCGAAATTAACTGTTCATCATGTGGACTTGCTGTATTTGTGTGTTCCGTGTTTACAGATAAAATTACACTACCGGCCATTAAAATTGCTACATAAAGAAAAAATGCAGATGATAAACGGGTATTCATTGAACAAATATAGTATACTAGAACTGACATGTGATTACATTTTCACGCAATTTGGGTGCATAGATCCTGAGAAATCAGTACCCAACCACCTATGGCCGCAATAACGGCCTTGGTACACCTGGGCATTGAGTCAAACAGAGCTTGAATGGCGTGTACAGGTACAGCTGCCCATGCAGCTTCAGCACTATACCACAGTTCATCAAGAGTAGTGACTGGCGTATTGTGACGAGCCAATTGCCCGGCCACCATTGACCAGAGGTTTTCAATTGGTGAGAGATCCGGAAAATGTGCTGGGCATGGCAGCAGTCGGACATTTTCTGTATCCAGAAAGGCCCGTACAGGACCTGCAACATGCGGTCGTGCATTATCCTGCTGAAATGTATGGTTTCGCAGGGGTCGAATGAAGGGTAGAGCCATGGGTCGTAACACATGAAATGTAACGTCCACTGTTCAAAGTGCCGTCAATGCGAACAAGAGGTGACCGAGACGTGTAAGCAATGGCACCCCATACCATCACGCCGAGTGATACGCCAGTATGAGTTCACCGCGATGTCGCCAAACGCGGATGGGAGCATCATGATGCTGTAAACAGAACCTGCATTCAACCGAAAAAATGACGTTTTGCCATTCGTGGACCCAGGTTCGTCATTGAGTACACCATCGCAGGCGCTCCTCTCTGTGATGTAGTGTCAAGGGTAACCGCACCTATGGTCTCTGAGCTGGTAGTCCATGCTGCTGCGAACATCCTCGAACTGTTCGTTCAGATTGTTGTTTTGCAAACGTCCTCCTCTGTTGACTCAGGGATCGAGACGTGGCTGCACGATTCGTTACAGCCATGCGGATAAGATGCCTGTCATCTCCACTGCTAGTGATACGAGGCCGTTGGGATCCAGCACGGCATTCCGTGGTACCCTCCTGAACCCACCCATTCCATATTCTGTTAACAGTCATTGGATTTCGAACAACGCGAGCAGCATTGTCACTATATGATAAACTGAAATTGCGATAGCCTACAATCCGACCTTTATTAAAGCCGGAAACGTGATGGTACACATTTCTCCTCCTTACACGAGGCATCACAACAACGTTTCACCAGGCAATGCCGGTCAACTGCTGTTTGTGTATGAGAAATCGGTTGCAATCTTCCCTCATGTCAGCACGTTGTCGCCACTAGCGCCAACCTTGTGTGAATGCTCTGAAAAGCTAATCATTTGCATATCACAGTATCTTCTTCCTGTCGGTTAATTTTCGCGTTTGTAGCGCGTCACCTTCGTGGTGTAGCAATTTTAATGGCCAGTAGTATTTGACATAAGGTCTGCCTGTTATGGAAAACACTGTATTTCCAACTGACCCAACCATGAGTCACAGCTATGTGCTATCATCATCGGTGTGTTTTCTTTATTAAAATGTGGAAATGTAAATGTTGATAACAAAGCTACGAAAAATATATCTCCAAACAGTATTTGTTTGTTTTTGATATTACCGTAACTTAACATTTTATGATTGTGTAGGACCATTTGTATATTATCATATACTGGTATCGTGTCACCTGGCCCGCCCGGTTAGCAGTGCGGTCTAATTCACGGCCTTCCGAATTGGGAAGGAGCGCATGGACTCCGACAAGAATCCGCCCGGCGGACTTGTGTCGAGGTCCGGTGAGCCGGCCAGTCTGTGGATGATTTTTAGGCGGTTTTCCATCTGCCTCAGTGAATGCGGCCTGGTTCCCTTTATTTCGCCTCAGCTACACAATATCGGCGATTGCTGCACAAACAAGTTCTCCACGTACGCGTACACCACCATTACTCTACCACGCGAACATAGGGGTTACACTCGTCTGGTGGGAGACGTTTCCTGGTGGTGGTGGGGGGGGGGGGGGGGGAGCTACCGGGGACCGAACCGCACAATGACCCTGCAAGAGTGGTACGGTGTGCGGCGGCGGAGGGGTGAAGTGGACTGCGGTAGTCGTCGTGGGGTTGTGCGGCTGCGGTGGGGACGGAGCCTCTCCGTCCTTTCTAGGCCCCCGGTTAAAATACTATACAATCGTGTCACCTGCAGCCAAATGATGTTAATATGAATATGGTAGGCGAGTTAACACATCACTTTATGTTTAAAGGTAATGTTGTAGTGCCAAAGCATCTGGTGCATATATTTGCTGTTATTTACGTTCTACTTTACAGGTCCGTTTTCTTTTGTGTTCCTATAAGTTATTGACAAGGACACACAAATACACAAATACTATACATATGAGTATTTTGCAGAATTTTGTTTTATTGAACACTTTTTACTTCACCAAAATACAGTGTAAATGTCGTTATTATCTGTGTTCTATCTCGTGTAAATGTCGTTATTATCTGTGTTCTATCTCAATCGGCGTTCATTTGTTCTCATGCGAGTTTCGCGCAGAATCGGAATTTGGCTTACTTTCTCCCTTTCTTTCTTCTGTCTCTCTCTCTCTCTCTCTCTCTCTCTGTGTGTGTGTGTGTGTGTGTGCGTGTGCGTGCCCGCGCGCTCATGCGAGTGCGCTGATGTGCGTGGTTTTTAGCTGTTTGTGTAATCTTGTCTGTAAAGTCCCTTTAATATGTTTAATGGCGCGCCATTACTCAGTGTCATTTATGAATTGTTTTCCTTCCGCTGATGCCTTCTGTATGTGGCAGTTTTCCTCCATTGTTAGTTTATGCTACTGGCTGTGTCTGGATTTTAGTATGGTTCAATTGTAGATGGGTGATAGATGTGAGCTATTAGGTGTTCAGCATATGTGCCATGGGAGCTGTAACTGTTTAGAGCTCTGAGGCGTTCTGAATTTCTTTTTTAATATTCATGCATTTTTGTCCTATGTGCGCCGACTGACAAAAGTTGCATGTGAGTCCATGTATGTTTGATCTGTTGAATTTATTGTGGTTATTTCTTGTGTTATAATCTATGTTGTTTTGTCTGCCCTGTAACCTACTTGAAATCCCTCTTTATTTAATGATTTACCTATTATTTGAACAGTTTTATTATTGCAGGTGAGTGTGTGCACTTAATTGCGTGTGGCCGGCCGCGGTGGTCTAGCGGTTCGAGGCGCGCAGTCCGGAACTGCGCGACTGCTACGGTCGCAGGTTCGAATCCTGCCTCGGGCATGGATGTGTGTGATGTCCTTAGATTAGTTAGGTTTAAGTAGTTCTAAGTTCTAGGGGACTGATGACCTAAGATGTTAAGTCCCATAGTGCTCAGAGCCATTTGAACCAACTAATTTCGTGTGTCTGTTATTGCCCTGTTGTGCCTTGCATGTGGTCACTGTCTGTGTTAATTCTATTTCCTTTTACATATTTGTTGGTTTAGTTTCCTATCATATGAGAATCATAACCATTATCCATTGCTGTTTGATTTATTGTGTTTAGTTCCTGAGTGCAGTTCCATTTGCTTATGGGTGTTCTCTTTAATCTGTGGTGCATGAGTGTGAAGCTTACTAGCTTGTGTGCCGATGGGTGGTTCGATTGATTGTGTATTTCGGCCTGTGTAAAGTGACAGTGACAGTCGTATTTCTTCCTTAGGCTATCCAGTGAAATAATATTGCGTCGATAGTTCATGATTATACCGTGCCTTGTAAAAAGTATAGATTAATCAATATGGCATAATCAGATGCTCTGTATATTTGACGGGTGTGGTATAGAGGCTGTCAGTGGGAATAGATGCTTGCATATACAGACTGATGAGTTTATAGCTTGCTGCATGTTTTGTTGCAACTACAGAGGTGATATAGATGAGAAAATGGCATTTCAACTCGTTTATGTTGTTGCAGAACGACACTATAACAAATAGCTGAATCTGTTACACAACGGAACTTGTTCACAATGTCAGTTACTTACATCTGGATACATAGGATGTAACGACTTTCATCTGGATGTATAGGATGTGATGGATGTAAGTGCAGATAGTTTTTATATGTTGTACTTCAATACGTACACACATCAGCGAGTGCTGTTTTCCTTTGAATCGAACAGTCTTCCCGCTAACACATCATATAATTTACTGCCTTTTGTTTCCTGCGCGGTCGTAACTGCACCACTGTGTGGACTACCACCGTCAGTAGAGACTAATCGTTTTGCATCCATGTGTCTGCAATTCAGCACCTGAGCTGCTGCCCAGGGAAAATAAGAAGTAATGGCTTACTCTTGCCACACGTGCTTTGAAGTACTAAGCAATCTAAAAGCATTACTAGTCCTGAGAGCTTTAAGTCTTAGTCTCCAAAAGAAGTAAGTATTGGTGTAATGTTGTTCAGTGTACTGTCCGCTGTTACCAATAAAAATATCTACACTTATGCCCGTTACGCCGCTTTTTTTTTCACCTCATGTGTGGTTCACAGCATATGCACGGCATACTTCCGATTGTACCATACAATTTAGTTGGCCTCATCCACATGCGTCTGGAGAACGGGAAGAATCACTGATTAAACGCCTCTGTGCTCGCTGTAGTTATTGTAGTTAGAGTGATCTTGGCTTCGTGGTCCGCGCAAAAGCTATATATATGGCGTTGTCGTATATTCCTGGATTCGTCAATTAATTCTGGATCTTAAACCTTCGTAAGACAGTTTAAACATCCGCCTGTGCCGGCCGCAGTCGCCGTGCGGTTCTAGCAGCTTCAGTCCGGAACCGCGGGACTGCTACGGTCGCAGGTTCGAATCCTGCCTCGGGCATGGATGTGTGTGATGTCCTTAGGTTAGTTAGGTTTAAGTAGTTCTAAGTTCCAGGGGACTGATGACCTCAGAATTAAGTCCCATAGTGCTCAGAGTCATCTGAACCAAGCCATCCGTCTGTAAGCATCGTGCAAATGAAAATATCTCCTTGACGCTCTTGATGAGTGTAACAAACTTGTCACAAATTTACGAACTTCCAGCATGCTGCAATTCTTCCCAGGCATGTTCGTTAGGGTTCGTGTCTGGAGAACTTGCTGGTCACTACAGTCGGGCGATGTCGTTATCCTGAAGGAAGTCATTCACGAGATGTGCACGATGGGGGCACGAATTTTCGTCCATGAAGACGAATGCTTCGCCAATATGCTGCCGATACCATTGCACTATCGGTCAAAGCATGGCATTCACATATTGTACAGCCGTTAGGCGCCTTCCATGACCACCAGCGGCGTACGTTGGCCCCACATGATGCCATCCCAAAACAGCAGGGAACCTCCACGTTGCTGCACTCACTGGACAGTGTGTATAAGGCTTTCAGCCTGACCGGGTTACCTCCAAAGATGTCTCCGACGACTCTCTGGTTGAAGGCATATGCGACACGCATCGGCGAAGAGAACGTGATGCCAATCCTGAAAAGTGTAATCGGCATGTTGTTGGGCCCATCTGTACCGCGCTGCGTGGTGTCGTGGTTGCAAAGATGGACCCGCCATGGACGTCGACAGTGAAGTTGCGCATCATGTAGACTATTGAGCACAGTTTGAGTCGTAACGCGACGTCCTGTGGCTGCACGAAAAGCATTATTCAACATGGTGGTGTTGCTGTCAGGGTTCGTCCGAGCCATAATCCGTAGGTAGCGGTCATCCACTGCAGTAGTAGCCCTTGGGCGGCATGAGCGAGGCACTTTAGCGACAGTTCCTGTCTCTCTGAATCTCCTTCATGCCCGAACAACATCGCTTTGGTTCACTCCGAGACGCCTGGACACTTCCCTTGTTGAGAGGCCTTCCTAGCGTAAACTAACAATGCGGACGCCACGAACCGTGGTACTGACCGTCTAGGCATGGTTGAACTACAGACAACACGAGCCGTGTAGCTCCTTGCTCGTGGAACGACTGAAACTGATCGGCTGTCGGACCCCTTGCAACTAATAGGCGCTGCTCAAACATGATGGTTCACATCTCTGGGCGGATTTAGTGTCATCTCTGAATAGTAAAAGGGACTGTGTCTGTTATACAATATCCACAGTCAACGTCTATCTTCAGGAGTTCTGGGAAGCGGGGTGATGCAAAACATTTTTGGTGTGTTTACATTCACATTGCACACAGATAACTGATGAGTTATCTGTATGCACTGTGAATGTACATTACACATTTTGTTGACATCTTCCGAAATGCCAATTTCGACTTTGTTATGTTGATTTGAAAATACGTCTCGACCCGAAACTAGTCATCGAATGAAAAATAAAATATTTACAACTTGGACAAGTTTTTCGTTCTACTGTAATTTGTCACCGTTGGTGTCGCCTTTCAATTTACGCTATCAGATCTAGAAGTGTAATGTTTGATACATGAAATGGACAACACATTTTTACGTGAAAAATAAACAGAAATTTTTCATCATAAATATCTCGTAAGTACCATATAAATTAATGTCTAAATATGTTCTCTGCAGCTAAGATGCGAGTTCTAAACCTGATTGACTAGCATGTGCGCTAGAAGTATTAACACACATGAGCTTTCTAAAGTAATTGGTAATACCTTGGTACGTTTGTGTGGGAAATCTGCATCAGGTCCTGCTGAGAAATGACGTGGAACAGAAGTGGCACATTAGGTTTCGATAACCAAAGGAAACAATGCTCTCCAATTTCTACTTCCATGGACTACTTAGGCCGGTAATGAATCGGTAGTAGATCGGCAGAACGAGAACCTACAGGATGATGGCGGCAAGGAGTGAACCTTACTTTTTTTTCTTTCATGTTTCGGTGCATGTGAATTTTTATAACACGTGCGGCAGTTAGTAGTTCCTTCGTCAACAGCTGTAGTCGTTAATCTGTGGTCTGCCGGGATCGGTGCGTTATTTCCTGGATGGATTTTTCTCCAGATTATACGTAGAAATGGACCCTTTTTCTACAATTTTTTTTAGACTGGACAAATACGAGTATTTACTTATAACTTTATAAATTGCTTTCCAAGCAGATATTACAATAAGAAAATATTCTAAAGCATTACACATTAATTTTGCATTATGCTTTGTATGGGGTTTCTCCCAACACTTTGGACGCTACTTGATATCGATCAAGAACATATTACTTGGATGCTCTCAGCATTCCAGTCTCTCCCGGTTATTGTTCTATTTAGAAAGCATCGCCCGTGAAGAACACAGCTTGCCCTTTTCTCACGTTATATTCTGCCAACCGAGGATGAAGGGCAACAGGCAGGTTCCATACCATTTCGCGCGCTGCTCCACTGCAGACTGTCGACGAATGACCGAGCGTAAGGATTAGATTACCGAATATGTAAAAATCTCGTAGCCTTACTACTTCATACAATACAGTAAATTGTCTTCGAGGGTGGCTGTTCGTCAGCAACAATGGTATCGTCATAAGTGCTCCATGGAAGTGTGGCAGGACCGCTCTTATCCACTCTGTATACATCAATGATCTGATAGATAGGGTGAGCAGCCGGCCGCGGTAGCCGAACGGTTCTAGGCGCTTCAGTACGGAACTACGAGGCTGCTACGGTCGCAGGTTCGAATCCTGCCTCGGAAATGGATGTGTGTGATGTTCTTAGGTTAGTTAGCTTTAAGTAGTTCTACGTCTAGGGGACTGATGACCTCAGATGTTACGTTCTATAGTGCTTAGAGCCATTTGAACCAGTTTTTGATAGGGTGAGCAGCAGCTTACGGCTGTTTGCTGATGACCCTCTCGACCACGGGAAGTTTCTGTAATGAAACATTGTCTCAAAATACCGTAGAAAACCCAAAGAGATTCTGGTCGTATGTAAAGTGGCAAAAAAAAAAAAAAAAAAAAAAAAACAGTCAATACCGTCACTGCCCGATAGCGATGGAAATGTTACAGATGATGGTGCCACTAAAGCGGAGTTACTAAATGCAGTTTTCCGTAATTCCGTCACAAAAGACGACGAAGTAAATATTCCAAAATTCGAAACCAGAACAGCTGTTAGCATGACTGACATAAAAGTAGATACACTACTGGCCATTAAAATTGCTACACCACGAAGATGACGTGCTTCAGACGCGAAATTTAACCGACAGGAAGAAAATGCTGTGATATGCAAATCATTAGCTTTTCAGAGCATTCACACAAGGTTAGCGCCAGTGGCGACACCCACAACGTGCTCACACGAAGAAAGTTTTTAACCGACTTCTCATACACAAACAGCAGTTGACCGGCGTTGCCTGGTGAAACGTTGTTGTGATGGCTCGTAGAATGAGGGGAAATGCGTACCATCAATTTTCCGACTTTGATAAAGGTCGGATTGTAGCCTATCGCGATTGCGTTTTATCGTTTCGCGACATTGATGCTCGCGTTGGTCGAGATCAAATGACTGTTAGCAGGAATGGAATCGGTGGGTTTAGGACGGTAATACGGAACGCCGTGCTGGATCACAACGGCCTCGTATCACTAGCAGTCGAGATGACAGGAATCTTATCCGCATGGCTGTAACGGATCGTGTAGCCACATCTCGATCCCTGAGTCAACAGATGGGGACGTTTGCAAGACAACAACCATCTCCACGAACAGTTCGACGACGTTTGCAGCAGCATGGACTACCAGCTCGGAGACTATGGTTGCGGTTACACTGCGGTTACGCTGCATCACAACAGGAGTGCGTGCGATGGTGTGCTCAACGACAAACCTGGATGCACGAATGGCAAAACGTCATTTTTTCGGGTGAATACAGGTTCTGTTTACAGCATCATGATGGTTGCATCCGTGTTTGGCGATTCGCGGTGAACGCACAGTGGAAGCGTGTATTAGTCATCGCCGTACTAGCGTATCACTCGGCGTGATAGTATGGGGTGCCATTGGTTACATATCTCGGTCACCTCTTGTTCGCATTGACGGCACTTTGAACAGTGGACGTTACAATTCAGATGTGTTACCACCCGTGGCTCACCCTTCATCCGATCCCTGAAAATACCGTACATTTTAGCGGGATAATGCACGACCGCATGTTGTAGGTCCTGTGCGGGCCTTTCTGGATACAGAAAATGTTCGACAGCTGGCCTGGCCAGCACATTCTCCAGATCTCTCACCAATCGAAAACATCTGGTCAACGGTGGCCGGGCAACTGGCTCGTATCAATACGCCAGTCACTACTGTTGATGAAGTGTGGTGTCCTGTTGAAGCTGCATGGGCAGCTGTACCTGCACACGCCATCCAAGCTCTGTTTGACACAATGCCCAGGCGTATCAAGGCCGTTATAACGGCCAAAGTTGGGTGTTCTGGGTACTGATTTCTCAGGATCTATGCACCCAATTTGCGTGAAAATATAATCACATGTCAGTTCTAGTATAATATACTTGTCCAATGAATACCTGTTCATCACCTGCATTTCTTTTTGGTCTAGGAATTTTAATGGCCGCTAGTGTATCTTAGGTGTTGCGAAACAACTCATATCACTTAAGTAGAGCGAGTCTTCCTGTCCAGATGGTATAGCAATCAGGTTCCTTTCATAGTATGTACACACAATAGCGCCTTTCTTAGCAATCATATACAACCGCTCGTTTGACGACATGCCTGTTTCTAAAGACCTGAAAGTAGCACAGGTCACACCAATATTCAAGAAAGGAAATAGGAGTGACCCACTGAATTACAGATCCATATCACTGACCTCAACTTGCAGTGGGATTTTGGAGCATATACTGTAATCGAACATTATGAATCACCTTGAAGAAAATTACTTATTGATACATAACCAACACGGATTCCGAATAATCGTTCTTGTGCAATGCAGCTAGCTCTTTATTCCCATGAAGTAATGAGTGGTGTCGACAAGGGATCTCAGATCGATTCCGTATTCCTAGATTTCCTCACAAGAGACTATTAATCAAATTGCGTGCATATAGAGTATCGTCTCAGTTGTGTGATTGGATTCGTGATTTCCTCTCAGAGAGGTCACAGTTCGTAGTGATAGACGGTAAATCATCGAATAGAACAGAAGTGATATATGGCGTTCCGTTCCCTCTGTTGTTCCTGATTTACATAAATAATGTAGGTGATAATCTGAGCAGCCCCCTTAGATTCTTTGCAGATGACGCTGTAATTTACCGTCTAGTAAAATCATCAGACGATCAATTCCAATTGCAAAATGATCTAGAGATAATTTCTGTATTGTGCGAAACGTGGCAATTGTACACTAGACAAAGAGAAGTGCGAGGTCGTCCATATTTGGTACTAAAAGAAATCCGATAAATTTTGGGTATACGATAAATCGCACAAATCTAAGGGCTGTCAATTCGACTAAATACATAGGAATTACAATTACGAGCAACTTAAATTGGAAAGACCACATAGATAATATTGTGATGTAGGCGAAACAAAGATTGCGCTTTGTGGCAGAACACTTAGAAGATGCGACAAACCCACTAAAGATACAACCTACTGGACACTTGTCCGTCCTCTGCTGGAATATTTCTGCGCGGTGTGGGGTCCTCATCAGGTAGAATTGACGGGGAAATCGAGAAAGTGCAAAGAAGGGCAGCTTGTTTCGTGTTGTAGTGCAGTAGGGGCGACAGTGTCCTGATATGATGCGCGAGTTGGGGTGGCAGTCACTGAAACAAAGGCGGTCTTCTTTGCGGCGAGATCTATTTACGAAATTTCAATCACCAACTTTCTCTTCTGAATGCGAAAATATTTTGTTGACACCCACCTACGTGGGGAGAAATGATCATCATAAAATAATAGAAATCAAAGCTCGAACGGAAAGATTTAGGAGTTCCTTTTTCCCACGTACCATTCGAGAGTGGAATGGTAGAGAAGCTGTACGAAAATGATTCTATGAACCCTCTGCCAGGCACTTAAGTGTGAATTGCAGAGTAACCATGTAGATGTAGATGTAGATGTCGTCTTTGAGTGACTTGAGAGTATATAGGATGAGCTAGACAGAAATTGAAGTTTGTGTGAATAGCAGCTTGCTGTAAATGTAGAAAAATGTAAGTCAGTGCGTTCGAACAGGGAAAAAAAGCCTGTGAAGTTCGAATACAGCATTACCAGTGTACTGCTTGATACAGTCATCTCGATTTAATATCCACGCATAATGTTACAAAGCGATATGGAACACGTCAGTCCGGTAGTAGGGAAGCCGAATGGTCTACTTCGTTTTATTGCGAGAATTTTACTAAAATGTAGCTCATCTCTAGAGAAGCTGGTGTATACATCAACAGTGCGATCCATACTTAAATACTGCCCTAGCATTTGGGAATCCTACCAGGTCGAATTAAAGGAAGACATCGAAACAATTCAGAGACGTGCAGCTAGATTTGTTACCAGTAGATCCGGTCAGCACTCCAGCATTATGGAGATGCTTCGGAACTCAAATGGGAATTCCTCGCGGAAAGACGAAGTTATTTTCGTGAGGCATTATTTAGGAAATTAGGAGAACCGGCATTTTAGGCCGACTGCAGAACGATTCTACTGCCGCCAACGTACATATCGCGTAAGGACCACGAAGACAAAATGAAAGGCATTAGGGCTTGTACAGAGGCATACATAGTCGCTTTCCCCCACTCTGTTTGCGTTTAGAACAGGTAAAGAAATGAGTAGTAGTGTTACTTGGTACGCTCCGCCATGCATTGTGCGATGGCTTGCAGAATAACTACGTAGATGTAGATGTAGACCCGCCAGCAGCGCTGCGTCGACATTGATGCCTCCAACGACAACACTGGATGGACTCGGGAGGTTTTATCCTGATTAAAATGCTTTCGACTTGGAATGATAGTTGTAGTGTCGCTTTTAAAATGAACAAAAAGGTACAAAATTATAAGAGTAAAATGGTAGAGAGAGGATACTCTGTGTCTTAGTCTTGCTACATTGAGACGTTTCCTAAACTTTCTTGCGATGTAAGTAGCACTCGCAAAGGTGCAGCTGTGGATCAATGTGTCTACATAAACGCGCTGTCCACAAATATTAGCGTGTGTCATATTTTGTCAGGGAAAAAATGGTTCAAATGGTTCTGAGCACTATGGGACTTAACATCTGAGGTCATCACTCCCCTAGAACGTAGAACTACTGAAACGTAACTAAGCTAAGGGCATCAACCTAACTAACGTAAGGACATCACACACACCCATCCCCGAGGCAGGATTCGAACTTGCGACCGTAGCGGTAGCGCGGTTCCAGACTGAAGCGCCTAGAACCACGCGGCCACATCGGCAGGCTTGTTTTCAGGGAAACGAAGGTATCAGTTAAATCGGATCTAGGTGAACAAATTTTGCCTGTTTATGTTCCGCCATAAAAAGTTCCATCTTATCACCATATGTTTAGGTTCTATTCCTTTATTAATAAGTATCTGATATCGATACATTTGTTTCTTATATGCCTTTGGCTGCTAATAACCGCTGGTGCGGTTCCCCCTGTCTTATGCGAACACACAAAATATATAATCATTAGTCAGCGACCACACCAGCAGTAAAGAGGTGTAATCGTGCTTGAAACGAATGTTGAACAAAGCTTGCGGAGGTCAGTTTATCTAAAGGCTGCCCTACATTCCATTAGACTTTGGCGCGCAGCCTAATAATCGTTCGGAACTCGTCTATATAGCCTTCAAAAAAGTGGTTACTAGCAAGCTGGTTTTCCCAAACACAACAATCAAGATATATCAGCGATTTTGCGCATTACTGCTTCCTGTACGTTTTAAACACGAAATGAACTGTAACTGAAGGTGAATTTGGTTGTGGACAGGTTACAAGTGTTATACTTAAAAAAAAAAAAAAAGGATGGAGAAGAAGACGGCCTGCCGCTATGGTAAACCGCGCGGTCTAGGACGCTGGGGCGCCTTGCCACAGCCCGCGCGCCGGCCGCTGTGGCCGAGCGGTTCTAGGCGCTTCAGTCCGGAATCGCGCTGCTGCTGCGGTCGCAGGTTCGAATCCTGACTCGGGAATGGCTGTGCGTGACGTCCTTAGGTTATTTAGGTTTAAGTAGTTCTTAGTCTGGAGGATTGATGACCTCAGATGTTAAGTCCCATAGTGCTTAAGAGCCATTTCTACCATTCGAACGGCCCCCGCGGCTCTTCCCGTAGAAAGTTCGAGTCCTCGCTCGGGCATGGGTGTCTATGTTGTCGTTGGCGTAAGTTAGTTTCAGTTAGATTAAGTAGTGCGTAAACTTAGGGCCGGATGACCTCAGCAGTTTGGACACATAAGACCTTACCACAAATTTCCAATACATTTCAATAAACGACGTTGGGTTGGGATCGAAGGAAAAAGGATTGGAGAAGGGATCTGCTGAGGAACCTGGGAACTCCTGCTTTACGATCCCTGGGAATGCTGTCTAAGCGATGGAGCGGAAATTGTTCGAGGAATTCTTTATATGGAAAAGCGGGACCCGTGGATTGACGTGCGGCAGCAATATTGCATATGAGATGCCGCTAACATCTAGGCGCCGGCATCTGAAAGGAAGGTACATACGTCGATTGGGGCACAGCTGTAAACGTCAGAAGTAACATTCTATATCTATGGCATCATTCTCGTTCGCGGCTTCTTTGCATAAGAGTTAAGATAACGCTGCTGAAAACATACTGCTCTTCACTGCTGCTTTATGCTGTGAGAGGTTCGTTTTCACATATTCGCCCCATGGGGTGCAATATAATCTGCATTCCTTGGAGAGCTGAAATTGAGAGGAGATATCACTCCACGCAGTAAGCACTGATTCTGCTGTACCTCTCTATCTTAAGATCAAGAAAGACAACTTTTTTATTAAGTACATAGGGCAAAGTAATATAGTAACTGCAACAAAAACAGTCAGATAATAATATTCCAAGTTTATTCGTAATTCTCGAGTACTACATGGACCATATAGTGGCTGTTATTTATCTTTTTCGAAACAAATGATTTATTGTTGATGTTAATGACTTTAACGTGCTGTCATGTTGGTGTTGTAGATCAAGTCTTAAAATCTTGGTACGGCAGAAACGGAGTTTGGTCCGATGAAACAAATTTTTAATTCTTCTAAGTGTGTGGGAGTGTCTCTAAGTGGCAAACTGTAGTAATTGCACAATACTTCGGCAACTTTTAAACGGTCCTGGCGACTCTACTTACTGACTGATTAACTCCTACGACTGTATCCATATAGCTGGCGTGCTCCACTCTACACCGGACGGTAATTAACAAGCAAGGGAAAGACCAATACTTTCCTCACTCTATATTTAAACTAAGAATAACGATATTATACTATGTTGTATACGTAGTATCTCAGTACCCGAACGTGCCACGACAATCACTAACTGACTCAATGAAGTTGAAGCGATACCCACCACAGTCAAATGCCGATTAAAGCGGATAGTTCGCAAATTTGAACGAATGCACCTATGATATTAACAGTCAGCTAACGTTTCTCCTTATATCTGACCGAAATTTTCAACACAAAGCACACCCACACCCACAATCTTTCTTACAAAAAACTATGTACAAGTACGGAAATTGATAAAAGTCTCCAATATTGTATGCATTGCTCTACAGGACGTAGATGTGGGGTTTCTCTGTAGACTCCATCGGCTACGCTGATTTTGGAGGAAGACGAAGAACCTGCGATTCTGCAACAGAGCGGCGATGAGCCTTGTTAGGCTAAATTTCTTGGTCAGGTTATAGACCTTGACTAGTAGAACACCAAAAGAGCGTTCCTGAAGATTGCGGTGACTAGCGATCAGGACAATAAAAGTAATCTGGCGAACTGTGAAACGTCAGAGAATGACGGCTAATCGTTTTACACCAAAAATCCCCAGTCTATAATAACATTTCGAGTAGTCAGGGTTACCGATAAACTTTCACAAGACGTAAAGAATATAATTCGTTGTGGCATTTAAAGTAGGGTTCGTATAAGCATATTATATCCAACACCCATTTTCGTCAGAGTACCGAGACAAACTATACTGAGAGTATAACACTGTGATCATGTGTAGAGTCTGTAATGCAAAATTTATAAATGTTTACTGAATACTGTCCACTACAAGTATGTGGTCTCAGGTCTCAGGCAATAATGACGAAGTCAGCAATGGTTCTCTTTCGAAATAGTATTTCGGACGACTCAGTATTTCGGACGACTCCTTTAATTTTTATTTGTTAACTCTTTCTCTTTTGCCATCCTTTGCTTTTAAATTTATGTGTGTAGTACAGGATTAGTAATTTTTTTCAATTCAGTGCTGCAGGTACACCAGAATTTTGAACGTACGGTGTCGGAACGTTTAACAGTAAAAACACAACGTGATGCAGAGCGCCTGTCTTGGAGCGTTTGCCACTGGGAGTTGTTTAAGCAGCTCTGTGACGCTTTCGCACTTACGAAATGAACCTGTAACAAAACCCACAGCTCTACTTCAGATGTTCCATATTTCCTCTATTAGTCCTCTTCGTGCGAATAGCCTTCCCACAGTGATAACACCGGTTCCGATCAGACCACTGAAGTTAAGCGCTGTCGGGCTGGGCTAGCACTTGGATGGGCGACCATCCGATCTGCCATTAGAGCTGTTTCCAAGCGGGGTGCACTCAGCCCTTGTGAGGGAGACTGAGGAGCTACTTGACTGAGAAATAGCGGCTCCGGTCTCATAAACTGACATATGAGAGCGGGAGAGCGGTGTCCTAACCGCAGGCCCGTCCGTATCCGCGTCCAGCGACGCCTGTGGACTGAGGGTGACGCGGCGACCGGTAGGAGCTTTTGGGCTTTTATAGCCTGTTTCGGTGGGAGTTTAGATTTTTACTTTTTCTCAGCCCTTTTCGTATGGATTACAGACCAATGAACAGCGTTCAACTTCTTGTTTGAATACACTTCCTGAGGATTCTGAGCCGGCCGGTGTGGCCGTGCGATTCTAGGCGCTACAGTCTGCAACCGCGTGACCGCTACGGTCGCAGGTTCGAATCCTGCCTCGGGCGTGATATCCTTAGGTTAGTTAGGTTTAAGTAGTTCTAAGTTCTAGGGGACTGATGACCACAGTCCAATAGTGCTCAGAGCCATTTGAACCACTTTTTTGAGGATTCTGCCAATGACTCCGACGAGCAACTGCCTTACCTTCGATTAGTTTCATGTGATAGTTCCACTTTAAATAGCTCTGTATGCGTACTTCTAGATATTTAATGGACGTATGTGCTCTCAGTAACTGTTCTTTAACGATGTAGTCATACAGTAATTGCTCTTTCTGCCTATTTCTGCGCAATACGTACACTTGTTCATGTGGAAGGTTCTGGCTATGGCGTGCCTAACCATATTATGTGTTCTAGGTGTGGGGGGTGGAGGGCAGGCCTAATCTCGCCCTGTCTCACCTTTTGTTGGTCCTTCTCGGCAAAGTTCTCACGTGGGTTGTCATTTGCTCTAGACATGCTTTACTCTGCTGTCTTAAGATCTGTCCATGCATCGACACTTTACAGCAACAGTGGGTTGTAGCGCCTTGTTTATCAACTCAATACAACAGTACCATGTAAGATTGACGTTTAGATGAAGAAGGCTGTACAACGAAATTTTAAGCAACTGTGGGTGGTTCAATTTGATATAATACTGCCACGTGAGACGGAGATTTAGGAGAAGGAGGTTGTAAAAATTAGGGTGAAACTTCATAAAACAGTGAGCGTTTTTTGTTACAAATGTACGTCGAAAGAACACCAGCGATGTGTGATTTCTTTTTTCTTTTTGTATTTAGTATTGAAAACCTGTAGAAAATATTACAGGCTCAAAAACACGTGCATTAGAAAGTAACTTAAGATGTGTGGGCGCTTAAACGAAGTTCTATCTAGAAGACAGCACATGACACGGAGTGAACACTTCACAATACTAACTAAAATACCGCTAAAAATTATAAACTGCAAACTAATAAGCTGAAGAAGACAGCCCAAGATAAGAATTGGTACTGTAATGAACATTTGCCTATAGTCTGAAGTGCAGGAAAGAAAAAGGAAGATTATGGTTTAAAGTCCCGTTGAAGAATAGATTATTATAGTTACAACACAAGTTCACGTGAAGAAAAATTGGAAGGAAAAATCGGCCATGATCTTTTGAAGGAAACCATCCTGGTATTTACCTTAAGCGTTTCAGGGAAAGCAAGGGAAACCTGTATCTGGATTGGAGGATGAGAACTCGACCTTCCGACCAACATGTTACGAGTCTAGTGTCGTACACTCAGCGCGACCTCGCTCCTCACCTCAGGTAAAGACGACGATGGGGATGAAGAAAAGTCCGAATAAGTGCTAACAGCATTGATGCACTGACGGTTCCGTACGAACGTAATTATGTATCCATCCTGGGAATCAGGAATCTGGAATATTTTTGCCTGTTATCGATGTCAATACTGACCAGACTTCAGTCTGTGAAATTCTAAGACTTTTCAGATCAATTCCAAAATAATTCAAAGATAATTTTTACCCTTGGCACACTGTGAAACCCTGCTTCTTGCCAAATTTCATGATTCTAGGTCAACGGGCTAGGATCCTATACATTTTGATGAGGGAACTTGCGAGTGTCAAAATTTGTGACATAAATGCTGTATCCTTTGATTTTATTTACTCTGAAGCTTACATTTTTTACACCGCCAACGGAGCAGGGATCTTCCTATGTCATAAATTTGAAATTGATGCGTCCACCAGTACCTGAGGAAAAAGGCGTCTTAACTGAAGGACGGACAACCAATACCAAAGAAATACTATTTTCGTGTGATCTATTTACAAAGTAAGAATTTTCAAACGTTTTGCTTTAGTTGTACTTTGAACTTTCGCTTCTTGCCAAAGTTAATGATTTAAGATGTACTGGGAGTACTCTGTAAGTTTTGATGGTTGAGTTTCGAGTACCTAAATATGTGACACAAATGGCTATATCTTTCGGCTGCGTTGGCTTCGACGTTTAAATATTTTACAGTGCCGCGAAACCATTGAGAAAAAGGTGGTCAAAACAGTCGAACGGACAGATACACAGACAGACGAAAGGACAACAAAGTTATTCTACGAGGTTTCCGTTTTACCTAATGAGGTGTAGGACCCTAAAAACTTTCCCCTATCGACATCAGTGAACCCATTATTATCGTAGAAGTGCAAGGACTACAGACGAGTACACCTGCGTTGAAGATGAGGGTCCTAGTGTTGTCTATACTACGAGTATTTTGTATGAAATTGGTAACAATTAGTAAGCTATTTGGCAATGTAGGCTTTCTTTTCTCGAGTCTTTAGCTGAGTCGTAGCGTCGTTGTCGCAAAGTTTCTATGTATCTCCTACTTGCCATCTTCATGCGAAGTGTAGGGTTCGTGTCCTGTCCGTAGCATTAAATCAGTTAATGAAACACTCAAGTTCTCAATAATCATTTATTTAAAAACGATGAGAGGTTTCGGCCTTTATGCTGGCCATCTTCAGATCTGCAGCAGGCGGTACACAGAATAGTAGCGTGATGCCACGATCGTTTACTGCAGTAAACCAAACCGTGTTATTTAAAAGTAAATAGACGGGCTTCACTGCAGACTCATCTACAAAGGTCCCAGCGGGTATGACGATGGAGTTTTCTGGAAGGGCGATGACAGGCTGTTGGGAGAGGGAGGCCGGGAAGAGGGAAGTACTGGTGTAGAGTCCTATTTAGGACTATTGGTATTTTTAAAAATAGCGATGTTTAAAAAAGTTCGTTATAGGCTCCAGATATTTCGAGGAGACGTATCGATATACTGACGGAAAAAATATCGACGTACCGGCTGCGGTTTGTAAATATACTGCAAGTTCGAAAGTTTTATATTTAAATATTTGTTTATCATTGGATATTCTGTACGTCAACAAGCTAGCAGCCTGCCTATCCACTTAGAGCAAGAATTGAAAGGTAAACGATGCACGTTCACGCTTGGTCAATCACTTTGCTAACAATGGTAACTGCATGTAAGTAGCACAATAAAAGGTGTCCGATGGAACCGTCGTTCTGTCTCGTCATATATCGGATTTGTCCGAAACACTTCGTAATACTTCCCCGTTTTTTTCATTTCTGTCAACGACAAAGACCTAGCAGTTATAGCCAGGGTGATGATACTAGCGTTGCAGTTTCTGTTGGTAGCGTCGATCGCCGATAACGTCAGATATTCCCTACACACGTCTCCAACCACCGCAAAGACCAATCTTGTCATTTAGATTTTCGTTCATCATTTTCAGCAACTGTTTTTGAAGAGTGTCGATGTGAAGAAATAGCACACAAGTTGCGTTAAAAATTGTTTTTCAACGAAACTGGTTTGCTATTTCTTCACATGGTAAATCTTGTTACTTCATGCACACCGCCATCCACCAGCACAATCGGACTTCGTCTTTTGCGTCACACAGTCAAGGACAAATATATGACATGATGAAAGCTCAAATAACAGTAAGACTCCTTCACACAGTGAAAGTAAAATTATGTTTTAACTACAAATTCAAAATAACAACTTTCAAACATTTACCGAAAATTATGAGAAAAATATAATATAAAATAAAGAGATCAGCCTTCGATACTACCACTGTGATATCGATGCATCGATATATCAAGGGAGAAAAATAGCTACAAATATTTATCCATTTCGGGAAAAATGTCTTTATATCGATATTTTGCCTCTCTGTTCTGCCCACTTCCTCCGTCTCTTTGACATCAGAGCGTTCCCAAGTCTTTTTGCTATCGGTACTGTTTGAACGGAGTTCAGTTGGAAACGACTGTCTCAGTTGATAAAATCGTCGAATACACTGAAGTGCCAAAGAAACTGGTATAGGCATGCGTATTCAAATATAGATACATGTAAGCAGGCAATATACAGCGCTGCGGTCGACAACGCCTATATAAGACAACAACTGTCTGGCGCAGTTGTCAGATCGGTTACTGCTACTACATTGGCAGGTTATCAAGATTTAAGTGATTTCAACGTGGTGTTACAGTTGGCACACGACCAATGGGACACAGCTTCTCCAAGTTAGCGATGAAGTGGGGATTTTCCCATACGACCATTTCACGAGTGTACCATGAATATCAGAAATGCGGTAAAACATCAAATCTCCGACGTCGCTAGGCCGGAAAAGATGGTACCAACGACGACTGAAGAGAATCGTTCAACGTGACACAAGTGCAACCCTTCTGCAAATAGTTACAGGTTTCAGTGCTGGGCCATCAACAAGTGTCACTGTACGAACCGTTCAACGAAGCATCATCGATATGAGCTTCGGAGCGAAAGGCCCACTTATGTACCGTTGGTGACTGCACGACACAAAGCTTTACGCCTAGCCAGGGCTCGTCAACACCGACACTGGACTGTTGATGACTGGAAATATGTTGCCTGGTCGGACGAGTCTCGTTTGACATTGTATCGAGCGGATGGACGTGTAGGGATATGGAGATAACCTTACGAATCCATGGACCTTGCATGTCAGCAGGGGACTGTTCTCTACCAGGTGACAAGTACCTAAGCATCCTTTCTGGTCACCTGCATCCATTCATGTCCACTGTGCATTCCGACGGACTTGGGCAATTTGCAGCAGGACGTTGCGACATCCCACACGTCCAGAATTGCTACGAAGTGTCCTCAGGAATACTCCTCTGAGTTTAAACATTTCCACTGGCCACCAAACTCCCCAGACTTTTACGTTATTGAGCATATCTGGGATGCGTAGCAGCGTGCTGTTCAGAAGAGACCTCCACGCCATCGTACTCTTACGGATTTATGGACAGCCCTGCAGGATTCCTGCTGTCAGTTCCGTCCACAACTACGTCAGACATTAGTCGGATCCATCCCACGTCGTGTTGCGGCACTTCTGCGTGCTTACGGAGGCCCTACACGATATGAGGGAGGTGTCCCAATTTCTTTGGCTCTTCAGTGTATTTCTATCCTCGATGCTGTGCTCAGCTGCTGCAGAAACTGGTTTGGATGGGCTAACAATGCTTTCTTGCTCCGAAAAGTGGTGCAAGATGCTTTGTAGCAGCTGGTCGATGTACTGCTTATCCCACTCACAATTGTTCCTGTAGATGCCAGGTGATCATAATCCTAGCAACAGACGAACTCAGTCAAAGACCAACTAGGATATGGTAACTTGGCGTACACAGCGTGAGTTGAAAGTAGGATAAGCACTAGCATCGGCAACGCATCTCGAAGCGTTGTTTGCTTCGGCCAGAACAACACTGCAGTGGCTGCATCAACGAAGGACAATTGTTTCTTTTTCAACAGACAAAGGTGTTTTGCCGCGCTAATCGGTTCTGCGAGTGGGTTGTCAAAGAGGCAACGTAAATACGAGCATATGGCGATGTCGTCAACTGGGACAGCGATTTCCAAACGACTTCCCTATCGAATCGGGCGCTAGCTACAATATTCAGGAACTCTCTGATGTGAAAGCAGCAGAGGTAGTGGGCAGAAGAGGCAAGCAGCATTCGGACTCAACGCCCCAACATCTCATCACCCGCCGTCAGCCCACTCCACCCCCCCCCCTCCACCACCTACCACGATATCTCTCCCGGAACACATGCTTGGCCCACCAATTGAACTCTCGGCAGATGTATATGGTCCAGTGGCTATAAAGGTACGAAAGGGACATGAATTTCATCCTATTCGTCTAAAGACTGAAATAAGTAAGAATAATGAAATTTGTAAATTTTAACGTATTATCCAAGAGCATAAGCGATATCTCGATTCCGAAGATGTACGTGTGAAAGTACGCTGCGAGGCAGCTGTCGCTGAGGCCGAGTATGTTTGACAAAGAGCTTGTGTTAGGTCGCGCAGTAGTGGGCAGTGGCTGCCCAGGAGTAGCAGGACTAGTGGTTGTTGCGATGCTTCGCAGTGGGCAGTCTCTCAGTATGAAATATTCAGTGTTGTGTATTACTGATTTATGGAAGAAACAAGATTTAAAGTAAAATTAATTAAGAAAATGCTACAAATATGATTATGAAATTATGATGAAGAATCTTTCTACATATTGTTACATCAATCTTCGATAAGGTAATCGATACTCATGTACTCATGCTCTTTGGCTGTAGAACGAATTTGAATAAGACCAGCTTTGTGCGTAACCCCAAGTTTTATACTGTATTTTTTTTTGTAAAGATCACTCCTTTGCGTAAAGGTAATTTTTACGATATCGCTTAACAACTGCAAGTCTGTTTCACAATATAGCAAGCTTTCAAATTAAGATGTTGCAGTCATTTTCATCAGTCATGTTCCGCCTCCCAATTACAAGTCGTTTTATTTAAACAAATTCTAAATGTATCTCAGTCAAATATCTTTCATTTTGGCCTTTGCAATTTTAGTTAGTTTAGTAGTGCTGAGAGCAGAACAACGCGTTATAAAGGCGACACCAGTTCGAGGTAAGAAATGTATTTCACACAGTTTATGGATTTTTGGCACAAGGACAACTTTCGTACTTACTCAGACTTACAGGGCCGCAGTAAGATCGAGAAGATCTGAATGTATTCACCTCTAATTTGCCATTATAGCGCACAGGTTTTAATTACTTTGGGTTTATTGGTATTGCTTTCTTGCCAGCAGACATATTGTTTAAAACAGGATCAGGTACATATAGAGATAAACGTAATCAGACACGCAGTCGCCACACATTAACATTACAAGACAACGAGTAGAAACCTCATGGAAAAGTTGAGGTACCACGACGCCACGACTCTGCTGATGACCCACAATGATTGCATCAAGTTGCAAACTATTTATTTTATTCCATAGTGTTATTATCACTCAGTACAGACTAACAGAGCTAACTATATAAGGTGGCGTGGTGTCCTGACCTTCATTTCTTACATATTCTGTCCTCACAATCGTATTCCGCACATCAAGAAGCTTCATTCGAACCCAAACTCGAAAAGGTAGAGTCAATTTTGTATGAATTCATGTAAGAAATATGCAAATCTAATAAGTAAATCGCAAGTGCTCACCGGGGTTGAAAAAGTTGAAGCTGGAGTACACAACATGACGGCCACAGGAATTTTCATTCTAAAGAGAAAACCAGCCCACTGGGAAGACCGTCCCTTCAGAGGGCTGGGTCAACAACATACCTACTTCCGCCAAAACGACCTCACAGAGAGAAGACAGCTTTTGCCAGAGCGAAGGGATAACGACCCTCGTGTTCGACTTAAAAGCAAGTTCCGCTACATTGTGTGGGAGCGCAAAGAAGACGCATTTTTTCATGGACCGACTGCGTAGTTACGGAGTTCTCACAGGAGGACAGTCTACGCCAACGGAGATGATACAGATTTCCGCAATGGTAGACTTAAACGAAACGTCATTCTCCCGTTTAAAACAGCAACGCTGATTGGTGGAATATTTCTGACACAAAGAGTCAGACGTGTGAAAGAAGTCAGCGAATCATATACCCTTGCAACTTTTCCTAAAAAGGGGGCCGTTCCGTCGTCGCTCTTGGAGCGGGAACACGTAACGAAAGCGAGTGCTCTCGTACGTGTACGCAAAGAGTGAGGAACAAAGTCTCTCCCCAGTACTTCACTGGGAAAGCACCTCCGTCGTTAGTGCATCGGAGTGACATTCTATATTTAGTGGCTCGCGATTAAGCGTTGTTCATTGTGTTGGCCGCCACACTTACTGCGCGGTGTGAACACGGACAGAGTACTAGTTAAACGCCTGCCAGCGAGTATTGAGTGGCATCGTGGTGGACTGGTTATCTGACCGGTGCACCACGACAATAGTTAGAGTAGGGGCGGATAGGAGTCCATGACTTCACCAAGGCATAGGGAGATTTTGATTGGCGAAGGTCAATCCAGATAGAAAGAGATGGTTGTGTTATTTGTCAGCAGCGAGCGACGCAGCAGCAGTCGTCGCATCTCACTGTATTGTGCACTACCGCGTATGCGAGCCCCATCTGTCCTCCCTAACACTACGCTCCACTACGTTTCTCATGTGACAGCCTTGACAGTACCTAGAAAAGTTATTCGAGTTGTGTAGGCGCTCCCAGCCATTCTGCCAGGTAAATAACATTCTTAAAGAAAAGAGAGAAAAGAACCTTTCAACACTTTGTAAAATAATAGCATTCCTATCGATAACAGGCAGTCTACTGTTCCAAAAAGAACCCAGAAATTTATTAACTTTTTATAAGAAAAAGTTTCACTTGATTTCTCAGAATTCATTTTTTTGCGATAAATAATATTTTTCGTTCGTATAATGTTTTTCTTACACTAACTAGCAATACTCCTGTACCAAAGTATCCCACTAGTTATGTAAGAATATAGAATATTTTTTTGTCTTTTCCTTAAAGCGGACGACTCCAGAAGATATTTGTTGCTGAATGTTTTCAAGCAGTTCTTGTTGGTACATTAGGAGCGTCTGTCTGACTTCTGTAGTAGTGTGAGGTGGAAATTGTTTCTTGGAGGAGCCAAAGGGCACTTGTTGGATCAATCCATTACGCAACTTGACAACACAAAACACTCACAACTGTTAGTAACCACTTCATGAGCGAATGAATTAGAATAATTAAAAATTACAGAGTTACTAAAACTCGCTTCTGAACAACAGTCATCTGTTCTAAATTTGTAATCGTTGAAATTCTATAGCATACAGTTTTGCCTTAAAGTGCCCATAAGAATATTCGTGCTCGTCTCCGGACGCACGACTTTCTGAGGTCACTGTGTGTTGCAGGGCTGAGAGAATTTCTGTGAATGCCACTAGCCAGATTTGAAGCGTCGTACCGACTGCGCACATTCCGGCGAATAGTCTGCTTATAGCTCTCCTGCATGGCTTCCCAGTCGCCGGAATATAGCACACAGCTTCGCTTTTACGACCCGGTGCCGCCGCCGCCCCCGGCAGTCGGACGCCGGCGTAGTCTATGGGCGGCTGTCGCCCTCCCTTCTGCCTAACGCTGCCCTTAGGCTGCCAATAATACTGTGCAATATTTCATGTTGCCCAATTTCATTGATCGTCTGTGGATATGGCTGAAGTTTGTCCATTGTACTGTACAATGCCGTATACCGATGTATCTACGGGAATCAGGCTTTTATTGCGCAAACTCGTTGCACTCTATAGTTTCTGTCCAGTATCGTACGAGGTCTATTCAGAAAAATCCAGGAACATTCGTAATTCCTCGCCAATGGTGTGTTGGAGCGAAATGCGGTTGGCGTCCCTGCACATGACAGTGTTTAATGTGTAACTGCCGAAGTTGTTTGATTTGGAGGAGGGAACCTAACAAAAAAGGTCTTAGATCCCTTCGGATTGGGGAAGCACAGTGAAGGGAGTCGACCGTGCTCTTTCAAAGGAACCATCCCGCCATTTGTCTGAAGCGATTTAGGGAAATCACTGAAAACCTAAATCAGAAAGGTCTGACGCGGGTTTGAATCGCCGTACTCACGAATGAGAGTCTAGTGTGCTAATCACTGCGCTTCCTCGCTCGGTGTTAGTTATTATTCAATGCTGTAGTTAGTAGAACATTGTGTCGCACACTTTGCGAATTTAGAAATGAGCCTTTGGCGTCATTGGCAATGCACGTCTTATTACATTCGACACCATATTGGGCGACCTGGGTGCCGGATGAGGATGAAATGATGATTAAGACAACACAACACCCAGTGCCTGAGCGGAGAAAATCCCCGACCCAGCCGGGAGTCGAACCCGGGCCCGTAGGACGGCAATCCGTCACTCTGACCACTCAGCTATCGGGGCGGATACTAGAGATGGTATAGTTAGAGGAGCAATGTGTCGGCATTAAATTTTGCTGGAAACTAAAAAAAAAAAACTTTATAGAGAGACACACCAAATGATCCAAGAAGCCTACGGTGATAAGTGCTTAAGCCGTACTCGGTGTTACTAATACTTCACGCGGCATAAGAATGGCCGGACGGATGTTATAGATGACAGTCGTTCAAGACGCTCTTAGACGTCTACCGGCGTTCATGCCAGGAACGTCAACAAAGTTGTGAGTGCCAGTAGAAGAGTGACTGTGCGAGAGGTTGCAGAAGAATGTAACATTTCAGTTGGGTCATGTTATGACATTCTGACACAGCATCTTGGAATGCATCGTGTTGCCGCCAAATTCGTCCCACGGCTAGTGAGTCAAATTAGAAACACCTTCGCCTCGCAATCTGAGAAGAGCTTTTGGATCTCGCAAACGAGAACGAGTCGTTCGTTAAGAGAATTATAACTGGTGGTAAGACGTAGGTCTACGGTCATAATGTTGAGAGCAAGATTGAGTCTTCACAATGGGTCGTGAAAGGTTCTCCAAGACCAAAGAAAGCTCGTCAGGTCAGTTTTCTTTGACTTTGAAGGATTAGTTCATCATGAATTCGTGCCGTTGGTACAACTGTTAATTGATGGTATTATAGAGGAGGCGTTGCGACGCCTGCGAGAAAATGTGAGAAGGAAACGGCCTGAAGTGTGGCGAAAAAATTTATGGCTCTTGCTTAACCATAACGCACCCGCACGTTCATTGCTGTTGGTGTGGGACTATTGCACAAAAAAAAAAAAAAAACGAAATCACTGTGCTGCCTTTTCCTACGAACTCTGCAGACCTGGCCCCTGCGATTCCGTTTTTGTTTCCAAAGTTCAAAATTCCGTTGAAAGGACGAATATTTGCAACAATAGAGGAGACAAAAGAAAATTCGCAGAAGGCGCTTCCCTCGATCCAGCAAGAGACGTACGGAAACGGCATTGGGAGCGGTTTGTCTACTGTGGAGGGGAGTATTTGGAAGGAGATCATGCACAATAAATAAAAGATAAGAGTAGAAAAATTTCGTGGACTAAGTTCGGGAAGTTTTTGAACAGACCTCGTATATCTTTGTCAGACCGAGAAAGGTAGCTCACTGGTTAGCAAGCTGCACTTGCCTTCTGCGGGAAGGCGCACAGTGGACCAACTCGCTTCAAAACCTGGACAGAATAAAAACAGGCAAGAAGGTCCGCTCTCCGGCTTGACTTCTACGAAAACACGTGTACACTGCACTGGTGCATATTTGTCCAACAATGCGGTGGCATTCCAGTTACAAGTCGATATAATACGTGTCAGGTGAGTTGCCGGTAAACAGTGAAGTTGGAAACTACACATTTTTCATCTCTTGAGTTGTGTGGGCCTTTTTAATAGATGACAGCAGTTGTCAGGATAAGATAAGATGGGTAGCATTCCACAAGGTATGTTTATGACATTTTAATTGGTGTGTTGACGCATATCGTCCTAAAACTACTGTCGCTCTTATCCGAAATTGTTGGCAACAAAGGTTCCTCTGCGTGGCTCTACTTTCGTAAATTTCTCTCCTACTACCCCAATAATATACTTAGCGGGTTACAATGTATTTACTTGTCTGTATTTGCGCGTTCTTTGTGAGCGGTTTGGTGTTTTTAGTGGAATTCATTTTTTTTTACCGTGGATGAGTACCACACTGTCGACTGTTTTTGAGCAATAATGTACAATATTCTCCAATAATGGCCGATGCACGGATATGCCATAATCGAAGCTGCTCGTTGCTGATTGGTCGGCTATCTGAATATACGCAAGAGGCTCGGAATGAGGACTCGCGCAGTTATCGAGAAGTATTACGTGCAAATTTTCCCTTGAGTAAACGATGCATGACGTGTTGCATCGGCTTCTGGCACCTCCGAATCGCCGGCCAGGGTGGCCGAGCGGTTCTGGGTGCTTCAGTTTGTAACCGCGCGACTGCTACGGTCGCAGGTTCGAATCCTGCCTCGTGCATAGGATGTGTGTGATGTCCCTAGGTTAGTTAGGTTTTAGTAGTTCTAAGTTCTAGAGGACTGATGACCTCAGATGTTGAGTCCCGATTAGCCGAACGGTAATGCCTGCACGGTAGCTCAGCGTGCTCGGTCAGAGACCTGGTTGGCCTCTGTAATAAAAAACGAAAACGAAGTGGAAGGATCAACAAACGGACTTTAACGGATGTCATGTGACGTTCGCAACGACCAAATACAACGATCACAAAAAAAGGAAAAAAAAAGGCGGTCTAAGGCGCTACGATCATGGACTGTGCGGCTGATCCCGGCGGAGGTTCGAGTCCTCCCTCGGGCATGGGTGTGTGTGTGTGTTTGACCTTAGGATAATTTAGGTAAAGTAGTGTGTAAGCTTAGGGACTGATGACCTTAGCAGTTAAGTCTCGTAAGATTTCACACACATTTGAACATTTTTTTTTTCATCATGAGGTTCCAGAAAATGCCAATCGAAGAAGATAAACACATGCCACTTGAGGCAAAAGATCTACGTTTAGAAAGATCTCCCAGTGGACAATCCGACAGCGACCCTGCTGCTAGCGATAATGCCAGAAACGAATCTGACCACGATTTCGACTGGAAAACGTAAAATGTCAAATAAAACATTTCAGTAATTGAATTTCAACTTCTAATTCGCCACCAGGATCTTAAAAAGCTTGACACCCTAAGTTTCAGTCGAGTCCGCTAAATTTGTAATTTTTGATTCGCCAAATTTTATCCTCCAGTTTGAATTTTGTAATGCCGACATTGGATTCGTAGTTTGTGTCCACAAAAATCTAAAAACAGCACCTTTTTGTAGGATTTTATATCCGTTTTTTTATCAAGTTTATGTCCGGGTTCTGGAGCGACTTGGCTTACTGTTCGACGGTTCAAATCCGATTTAGATTTTCCGTGACTTCCCTAAATCTCTACAGACAAATGCCGGCATGGCTCCATTTCCTGTGCTACGTTCCTAATGACCTCGCTGTGCCCCAAGCTGCTTATGTTGCGCAATTTGTGGCGTTGTGTAAGCCGAACGGCTGAAATGCCTTCGATTTATGAGGAAATCGCTTTTATTTTAGACTTGTTTGGGTTTTCCAGCCTCATGATGTGTAAAACGAAGGGAAACAGTAACCGTCAGAAAGAAGCCGAGCAATACAATCAGTAGTTGTTGAAGTATAGAAAATTGTATCCGAAACAGATAAGTTACAGTTACGGAAGAAGTTAAATGTATTGGAGACTTTTAATGGAAAATGGTTCAAATGGCTCTGAGCACTATGCGCCTTAACATCTGAGGTCATCAGTCCCCTAGAACTTAGAACAAATTAAACCTAACTAACCTAAGGACATCACACACATCCATGCCCGAGGCAGGATTCGAACCTGCGACAGTAGCAGTCGCGCGGTTCCGGACTGAGCGCCTAGAACCGCGAGACCGCCGCGGCCGGCGACTTTTAATGGAAAGTGCAACAAGAAGTGGAGCTGGAGCTGACGAATTAGTGGCACCAACACTTTGGTACATTTCATGAGATGTACTTTTCAAACATAAACACAGTTTCAGAGTTAAATACGTAAATACACTTTTCCTCGTCGTTATGTGACGTTTCAAGTATTCGATAATAGATTTGATCATACCCATCATTGACTAGCCCATATTTACTAGTGACATTATACTTACGAATTTTAAGTCTTCAAATTAGTTCCCTGTAGCCAAATAATGTAACATAACTGACAAACGCAAAGTTACACGAATAGCGGGTCAAACGAGTGTCATTGGTGCGAACAGTTTCAAAAGTACATCAATCTGAAGAGCGCGTGTTCTCAGAATGTTCCAATAATCATTTGGCCCTCTTATCCCGACGTCAGTAAACGTTCATGCTTCCAGAATGAATTTACACTCTGTAGCGTGGTGTGTGTTGACATGAATCTTACTAGGAGGTTAAAACTGTGTGCCGAACCAGAACAGGAGCGTGGGACCTTTGCCTTTTGCGGACAAGATCTCTGCCGACCGATCCGTCCAAGCGTGACTCAGGAGAACTTCTCAGAACTCTGGAAGGTAAGAGATGAGGTACTGCCGCATATACAGCTATGAAGGCGGATCGTGAGTCGTGCTTTGATAACTCAGTCGGAAGAGCATTTGCCCGCGAAAGTCAGAAGTCCCACGTTAGGCTCCCCGTCCGACACGCGTTTTTAATGTGCCAGTAAGTTTCTAATTTTCATGTGTTGGCCTTACTCTCTTCTTATACTATTCCTTCAGCGATCTATGTTTCCTCTTCTCTTTTCGCGAGTGCCAAGCCAGACCAAAGGCCAAATAGCAACTTGCGTCCGTATAAGCCAAATCTGCACCTCCGTGATCAGGCGTCAAGTCAGCGCGTTATTACTTCACCGTCTACACTGAGAAGAGTCAGTAGATTGCGCCGCTTAATAATTGCGCTGCTCTGGACGAACACGGTCGGAGTTAATTTATCCTCACTCGATTGCGCTTGGCTGCGTAGTAACGTATGTCACACGGAAGATTCCTCGACATCTTGTGGTATTAAGGACAACTGAGCATTAGCACACCGGATGAAAAAATTATGTCTATTCCTCCTCCCTCTCTCACACACCTGACACATTGCACCGGGTTTAGAGGACCGATTATTGCGACAATGGTAATTTATTTCGTAAGTCAACACCCGACCTGCTCTTTATTTAATAAAGACATAGCTAAGGATGCAGCCGTCGTTCCAATGGGGGTAATTCTGTGGTTAGTGGTGTGGAAGATATGGTACAGGAGCCAAGATATATCACTGGGCACCGCTGACAATCTTGCAACCGACAGCCGACACCCGTCGACTGTGCGACAATGCGGCGGTGTCAGAGATTCCCTATCCAAGGAGGTTGCAGATTAAAAACAGTTAAATCATATTGTCAGTTTCTATCCTGCTCAGTATGATCTCCTGTGCTGCAGACTATTCAGCGCCTAGCCAAAATTGATTGGCATTGCCTCTGAATAATCTACGTGACTGTATGATAGTCACAGGTACAACTGACGTTATATAGGAGGTGTATGAGAAAAATAATGACACTGGCAACACTGCCAGCGATCTGGAAACGCTTTGTACTTTTGCTTCAGTTGACCGGTGTGTTCCTCCCTTCCAGATGCTCAGTACGAGTTTCAGCTCCGTACGGCCATCACGGGATTATTGAATGCGACTTCAGTGACGTATTTTTGTTGTGCGTTATGAAAATGGAGCAGCGGAATTTAGAGTAACGCTTTGCTATCAAGTTGTTTGTCAAACTTTGGCAATCTGCATGTACGATCTTTAAAAAGTTGAAATGGGTCAATGGATAACATTCCTCATCAAAAGCACAAGCTTTTCGTTGGCACAAAGCATTGTTGGAAGGCCGAGAACACGTTGAAAATGAACCTCGCTCAGAGAGACCTTCATATTCAATAATCGATGTAAACGTCGAACGTGAGCATGCTCTTGTGAGATCTGACCGACGTTTAGCAATACGGATGATAGGTGACATGTCAGGGACTTTCACAGTACATGAAATATTGACCGAAGTTTTGCACATGCGAGCCGTATGTGCCAAAATGGTGCCGAAAAACTTCACAACTAAGTAGGAGGACAGTCAAAGAGAAATGCGTGCGTTGATCTTCTTGAGAGGACGGCCCATGAAAACGAGTGGTTCAGTCCTAGATTTTTGAGTACGATCCTGAGACACAGTGACAAAGTGAGGAGTTGCAGCTTGAGACATCTCCTCGACCGAGAAAAAGCTAGAATGAGCAAATCGAATATCAAGACAATGCTGATTTAGTTTTTTGACGGGAGAGATACCGGACATAAAGAATTTGTTCCTCAAGCACAAACTGTCGACCAAGTGTTTTACAAAGATGCCCTTGAAAGGCTCAGGAAAAGGGAGAACCGAATGAGACCGGACATTGCAGACAAGTGGATGTAGCATCATATGACAACGCCGCATGACACACGGCCGCTTCCATCACCTAATTTTTTACCTCAAAAAGCATTCCTGTTGTTCCAGAGCCCCTCCTATCCACCTTATCTGAATACTTGTGATTTTTTCTTCTCCAGAAATTGAAAAACGTCTTAAGAGGACGTCATTTTGCGACTCTAGAAAGCTTTCAAAAGAACTTGATCGACGTGTTAATGGTTCTACCAGTTGAAACATTTCTGCGCGACTATTGATACTGGAAACGACTCCGACGGTGTATAATTGCCGAAGGAAACTACTTCGAAAAGGGACGGTATTGCTGTTCGAAGAAAATAAAAACTTTGGCAGATAAAAAATCAGTATCGTTACTTTTCTCATACACCTAGCATGTATTGAGTTGAAGAATATTTGTCGTCGTGTTACAGCTACAAATTGTGGCTTGTGATTAGCAGACTGCATTTACTGAAGAGACTTTATTATCTTCCAGGCTGAGCAATTCTGATTTATTTAGGACTTAAGATCATTACTAGGAAATGACAGTTTATTTAATGACAGCGAGTTTACTCTTTCACTTAAGTCAATTTTTGCGTACTGTCAGTTACGACCTTTTTCCCATCGACTCTTCTGACTATTCTGATTGCAGAGCGACAAGTAAGGGCTAGTTAACGATTACTAGTATCGGGAAAAATATGGGGATTTCAGTTAAAACTTCGTTTCTGTGTGGTTTCTCCGTAAGTCGGCGACTGCATCTCGAAGCGCTCAGGTTTCCTCAGAACAGTCGGTTGATGAAACACTTGCTCGTGAAGCAAATAAAAACCGGTGAATAGTAGAAACGCGACACAGGTTGTATGAAACATTCAACGACGAGTTACTGAATGCTGCAGCAGAATGGACAGAGTTTCACTTAAGTAATTAAAAAAAATGCCGGATGCAGTTTCAATTTCAAGTCTTCTACAACATATTTTGAGCCCCGACGTTTTGGAACGACGGAAGATTTTTTTCTAATTTTATCAAATTTTCCCGTTTGCCTGAGTCATCGATAGCTTTCACACTGCACGATGAGAACGGGATATACAAATGCATACAGATCGGTCCCCCGTCCGGCTTCGAAGTGTTGAAAAGACATCATATTAAGGGCTTTGAATCTACAAGCATACACATTCAAGAAGAGCGAATCTCGGAACAATATTAGATAAATTAATGTGTAAATCGTCTACTACCAGCTCGAATAAAATTAATAATTAAGCTACTGATACATTGTCTCCATGAAAATATTAGTTACATGTTCCGAACCAGAGTTAAGTTTCATTTGAAGTAACACTTCCGATACTTGTTACAAGGTCCCAGTGGTAATTACGGTCTTTAGTGTTGGTTG
Source organism: Schistocerca gregaria (assembly GCF_023897955.1). Classification (NCBI taxonomy): domain Eukaryota; kingdom Metazoa; phylum Arthropoda; class Insecta; order Orthoptera; family Acrididae; genus Schistocerca; species Schistocerca gregaria. Next base: position 146,265,498 of record NC_064921.1, read on the forward strand.
GTTTTCGGAGTATACGTGTGAATTACGATGGCTAGCTTAATGAAATATGTAATTACAGAACTTCTGTCTATTTATAGAATTTAATATTCATAAACGTAGCAAACAAACTAATCGCAAAACATCCTAACATGTGTTACGACACTAGATTGTAATTTCAAAAATCTAGAACAGTTCGAAAAGGAAGCAGGCAACCCACCAGCGAATCATATGATATGTTCGTATATCAAAGTCGTATATCAAAGTCCCTGCACTGCATAAGTGCTCTACCATGTTAGAAATCTCTGTCTGCTCCGTTTTGCGTCGTAACATCGCCTTCACTGGCTTCTCATAGTTTATGAATAGCTCTGTCATAACCAGATACTACGTGACACGTAATTAGAACAATTTGGTCAACAAAAAATAGACTGCTTCTTATTTCCTTCGTGATGCTGGCAGATTGAAATAAGGTATTATTTGTTAGGACACATATTAAGGCATCAAGGAATTGTTAATTTGGTGATGGAAGGAAGGGTGGAGGGCAGAAAGTTTATAGTGAGACCAAGACTTGACAATAAGAAGCTGTTCAAGTGGATGTAGAGTACAGTACCTACACAGAGATGAAGACAGGCCAGCATGAAGGTTTGCATCAAAGCAGTCTGCAGTCTGAACGGCACAACAACAACATTAATTACGAGGGCTACTCGGGCACTAAGTCCCGATAGGTCGCGAAATGGAAACCACTATGAAATTCCGATGACGTTTTGCAAATATGTGGTGAACTGTGTGTCTAGTATGTCTGTCGAATTTCTGAGCGTGTAGCGAACACTTAAAGATGGCTAGAAAATAGTGTCTCCCGCCAAGCACGAGGGCCTGGTGAGAGATTTCGCCTGATGTGCAACCCACATAACATAACTGTCATGAGTTTCGTTCTTCATGACAATTCTCGGCCGCACTTTGCAGGAGCAGTGAAGATGATTCTGCATCGTTTTCAATGGGAAGTGTTCGATCAGCCACAACACAGTCCGTAACTGGCTCGTCCTGTGTTTCATATCTGCTCACGAGAACCACTGGGTATGGATACAACATTTTGGCACAGACAACGAGCTGAGGACGAGCATAGAGAGTTGGCGGAAAGCTCAGGCGAATACCTTCTATGACGAGGGTATTGAAACATGGGTACTATGCTACGACAAATAGAAGCGGCGACAGTATAGAGAAGTATAGAAAATAAAACATTTTTATTTTCACAATGGTCTCCACTTCACAACTGATTGGAACTTACTTTGTGAATAGCCCTCGTATTTAACTAAGCACTCTATACCTTGGATGACACTTTGCAAAACTTCCGATACCAGAATACTGCCAATATCGACACCAAATTTACCAACCAATTTTACAATGAGGGTACAAATGTAATGGGAATATCTCCTAATGTCATGTCGGACCTCCCTTTGCCTGGAGTAGTGCAGCAGCTCGATGTGGCGTGGACTTCATAAGTCGTTGGAAGTCTCCTGGCAGAAATATTGAGCCATGCTGCATCTGTAGCCGACCATGATTGCTAAACTGTTGCCGCTGTAGGATCTTGTGCACGAACTGATCTCTCGATTACACCCCATAGATGTTCGGTGGGATTCATGTCGGAAAATCTGGGTGGCCAAATCATTTGCTCGAATTGTCCAGAATGTTCTTCGGAAGAATAGTGAACGGTTATTGTGGCCCAGTGAGATGGTGCATGGCCCATCATTATTGGGAAAATACAGTCCATTAGTGACTCCAAATGGTCTCCAAGTACTCGAACATAACCATTTCCAGTCAATAATCGGTTCTGTTGGACCAGAGGATGCAGCCCATTCCATGTAAACACAACCCAAACCATTATGGAGCCACTAGAAGCTTGCAAAGTGCCTTGTTGACAACTTGGCTTCCTGGGTCTACGCCACACCAACTGAAATCGGGACTCTCCCTGCCAGGCCACAGTTTTCCAGTCGTCTAGGGTACAACCGATATGGTCACGGGCACAGGAGAGGCGCTGCAGCCGATGTCGTGCTGTTAGCAAAGACATTCGCGTCGGTCGTCTGCTGGCATGGCCATTAACACCAAATTTCGCCACCCTTCTTAACGGATACGTTCGTTGTACGTCTCACATTAAATTCTGCGGTTATTTCACCAACTGTTGTTTGTCTCTTAGAAGTTACAATTCCTCGAAAATATCGGTGCTCTCGGTCGTTATATGAAAGCTATGGGCCCCTGCATTGTCTGTGGTGACAGGCAATGCCTGAAATTTGGTATTCTCCACGCACCCACAGTGACTCTCTGAATACTGAACTCCCGAACGATTTCCGAAATCGAATGTCCTATGCGTCTAGCTCCGACTACCATTCCACGTTCAAAGTCTGTTAATTCCCTTCTTGGGCAGTTATGATGTCAGAATCCTTTTCACGTGAAGCTCCTGAGTACAAATGACAGCTTCGACAATGCACTGCCCTGTCTTGTGCACGCGATACTTCCGCCGCCTAGATATGTCCTTATCGATATCCCATGACTTTTGTCACCTCAGTCTAATCACACGGACGAGAACTAGCCACCAGAGAGAACCCTGTTGTTGTCACTATACATTTTTATTTCCTTTTCATGTGGCCACTTTCGGTCTTTTCCTCTCTTACAAGCAATACCCCGTGCAGTACTTTCTTTATTTCCAAGATAATATAAAGGCCATTGATACCCAATTGCTTATCCATAAAGAGAACTGAAGCGATTGAGGAAATGTCTGAAGTGGAAATGCACCACTGGCCGTTAAAATTGCTACACCACGAAGATGACGTGCCACAGAGGCGAAATTTAACCGACAGGAAGAAGATGCTGTGATATGCAAATGATTAGCTTTTCAGAGCATTCACACAAGGTTGGCGCCGGTGGTGACACCTACAACGTGCTGACATGAGGAAAGTTTCCAACCGATTTCTCATACACAAGCCGGCCGGTGTGGCTGTGCGGTTCTAGCCGCTTCAGTCTGGAACCGCGTGACCGCTACGGTCGCAGGTACGAATCCTGCCTCGCGCATGGATGTGTGTGATGTCCTTAGGTTAGTTAGGTTTAAGTAGTTCTAAGTTCTAGGGGACTGATGACCACAGATGTTAAGTCCCATAGTGCTCAAAGCCATTTGAACCAGTTCTCATACACAAACAGCAGTTGACCGAGGTTGCTTGGTGAAACGTTGTTGTAATGCCTCGTGTAAGGAGGACAAATGCGCCCCATCACGTTTCCAACTTTGATAAAGGTTGGATTGTAGCCTATCGCGATTGAGGTTTATCGTATCGCGACATTGCTGCTCCCGTTGGTCGAGATCCAAAGACTTTTAGCAGAATATGGAATCGGTGGGTTTAGTAGGGTAATACGGAACGCCGTGCTGGATCCCAGCGGCCTCGTATCACTAGCAGTCGAGATGACAGGCATCTTATCTGCATGGCTGTAACGGATCGTGCAGCAACGTCTCGATCCCTGAGTCAACAGATGGGGACTTTTGCAAGACAACAACCATCTGCACGAACAGTTCGACGACATTTGCAGCAGCATGGACTATCAGCTTGAAGACCAAGTCTGCGGTTACCCTTGACGCTGCATCACAGACACGAGCGCCTGCGATGGTGTACTCAACGACGAACCTGGGTGTACGAATGGCAAAACGTCAATTTTTCGAATGAATCCAGGTTCTGTTTACAGCATCATGATGGTCGCATTCGTGTTTGGCGATTCGCGGTGAACGCACATTGGAAGCGTGTATTCGTCATCGCCATACTGGCGTATCACCCGGCGTGATTGTATGGTGTGTGGGGTGCCATTGGTTACACGTCTCGGTCACCTTTTGTTGGCATTGACGGCACTTTGAACAGTGGACGTTACATTTCAGTTGTGTTACGACCCGTGGTCCTACCCTTCATTCGATCCCTGCGAAACCCTCCATTTCAGCAGGATAATGCACGACCGCATGTTGCAGGTCCTGTACGGGCCTTTCTGGACGCAGAAAATGTTCTACTGCTCCCCTGGCCAGCACATTCTCCAGATCTCTCACCAATTGAAAATTTTGTTGAATGGTGGCCGAGCAACTGACTCGTCACAATACGCCAGTCACTACTCTTGATGAACTGTGATATAGTGTTGAAGCTGCATAGGCAGCTGTCCCTGTACACGTCATCCAAGCTCTGTCTGACTCAATGCTCAGGAGTATCAAAGTCGTTCTTACGGCCAGAGGTGGTTTTTCTGGGTACTGATTTCTTAGGATCTATGGACCCATATTGCGTGAAAATGTAATCACATGTCAGTTCTAGTATAATATATTTGTCCAATGAATACCCGTTTATCATGTGCATTTCTTCTTGGTGTAGCAATTTTAATGGCCAGTAGTGTAGTTTTGAGCTGTATTCGAGAAGACTGTATTTTCTGTCGCTATTGGCTGGAATATATTCTTTCATTATTTCCGTAAACCAGCACAGTAATATCCGTTTCGTTGTTGGAAAGCTTTCAGCGGATGTTCGTTACAATTATTTACAGTCACGTTTAGACATTCGTACCGCGGAAGTCGCGGGTGAAGTTTCGGCCTTTGCGCGTGTCCGCAGGCGCGTGTTGTGCTGACGTCACTGCGGCGGCGGAGAGTGTCCGCGACGCACAGTAATTAAGACCCTGGCGGCGCGCCCGCGGGCGCTGAGGCCGCCGCCGCCCGCGCACCCTGTCCCGTGGCCACCCCCGCAGTCTCTCCACAGTCACTCCCCTACCGCGTGAGGAATAACTCCAGCACACCGTTCCGTGGCGCGAATTTGCGGTTCCAGCCACAGCCTTCTCCATAACAGCGAACTGAAACAGTCTCCCTAATGGAGACTCCAGCCGAGACGCGTCACTCTGGCCGCTATCCAAGCTCGCGACTCGTTATAATTGTCAGCGTACTTTTCTCATCAGCCGCGTCTAATGAGAAGTGGAATTACGCTGTGCAGTGTCTATCCGTTTGCGGTCGGAAGTCACTTTTGCTTGGCAATATGTGTCGTCGAAGCTGTAATTTAAGGTTGATTTATACGGCACGTCTTTTCTACATTTACATAGACTCCTGGAAATGGAAAAAAGAACACATTGACACCGGTGTGTCAGACCCACCATACTTGCTCCGGACACTGCGAGAGAGCTTTACAAGCAATGATCACACGCACGGCACAGCGGACACAACAGGAACCGCGGTGTTGGCCGTCGAATGGCGCTAGCTGCGTAGCATTTGTGCACCGCCGCCGTCAGTGTCTGCCAGTTTGCCGTGGCATACGGAGCTCCATCGCAGTCTTTAACACTGGAAGCATGCCGCGACAGCGTGGACGTGAACCGTATGTGCAATTGACGGACTTTGAGCTAGGGCGTATAGTGGGCATGCGGGAGGCCTGGTGGACGTACCGCCGAACTGCTCAACACGTGGGGCGTGAGGTCTCCACAGTACATCGATGTTGTCGCCAGTGGTCGGCGGAAGGTGCACGTGCCCGTCGACCTGGGACCGGACCGCAGCGACGCACTGATGCACGCCAAGACCGTAGGATCCTACGCAGTGCCGTAGGGGACCGCACCGCCACTTCCCAGCAAATTAGGGACACTGTTGCTCCTGGGGTATCGGCGAGGACCATTCGCAACCGTCTCCATGAAGCTGGGCTACGGTCCCGAACACCGTTAGGCCGTCTTCCGCTCACGCCCCAACATCGTGCAGCCCGCCTCCAGTGGTGTCGCGACAGGCGTGAATGGAGGGACGAATGGAGACGTGTCGTCTTCAGCGATGAGAGTCGCTTCTGCCTTGGTGCCAATGATGGTCGTATGCGTGTTTGGCGCCGTGCAGGTGAGCGCTACAATCAGGACTGCATACGACCGAGGCACACAGGGCCAACACCCGGCATCATGGTGTGGGGAGCGATCTCCTACACTGGCCGTACACCTCTGGTGATCGTCGAGGGTACACTGAATAGTACACGGTACATCCAAACCGTCATCGAACCCATCGTTCTACCATTCCTAGACCGGCAAGGGAACTTGCTGTTCCAACAGGACAATGCACGTCCGCATGTATCCCGTGCCACCCATCGTGCTCTAGAAGGTGTAAGTCAACTACCCTGGCCAGCAAGATCTCCGGATCTGTCCCCCATTGAGCATGTTTGGGACTGGATGAAGCGTCGTCTCACGCAGTCTGCACGTCCAGCACGAACGCTGGTCCAACTGAGGCGCCAGGTGGAAATGGCATGGCAAGCCGTTCCACAGGACTACAACTAGCATCTCTACGATCGTCTCTATGGGAGAATAGCAGCCTGCATTGCTGCGAAAGGTGGATATACACTGTACTAGTGCCGACTTTGTGCATGTTCTGTTGCCTGTGTCTGTGTGCCTGTGGTTCTGTCAGTGTGATCATGTGATGTATCTGACCCCAGGAATGTGTCAATAAAGTTTCCCCTTCCTGGGACAATGAATTCACGGTGTTCTTATTTCAATTTCCAGGAGTTTATATACTCCGCTAGCCACCAAGCAATTCGCGCCAAAATCATATCCCCCCCCCCCCCCCCCCCGCCCTCTCTGCTCCACACGCGGATCGCACGAGGGAAAAGCGACTGTCTGAAGGCCTCAGCACGAGCTCTTATTTCCCTTATCTTTGAATGATGATCATTATGCGATTTGAATGTTGGTCGTAATAATATATGCTTTACATCCTCGGTGGAGATTGTACTTCGGAATTTAGTGACCAGCCCCTTCTGTTTAGCGCGTCGTATATCTGCAAGTATGTCCCACTTCAAACATTCTATGACATTTGAAACGCTCTCGCGATAGCTGAATGTACCAGTCACGAATCTTGCCGCTCTTCTTTGGACCTTCTCAATTTCTTGAATCAGACGCAACTGGTAAGGGTCCCATACAGACGAAAAGTACTCTAAGACTGGACGAACTACCGTATTGTAAGCTATTTCCTTTGTTGAAGGACTGCATCGCTTCAGGATTCTACCAATAAACCGCAATCTAGAGTTCGCCTTACCCGTTACTTGTGTAATCTGATCATTCTATTTGAGATCATTTCGAATAGTCACATCCAGATACTTGACTGACGTTACCGCTTCCAAAGACTGATCGTTTATTTTGTACTCATATATTAATGAGGATTTTCGCCTTGTTATACGCAGCAGGTTACACTCACAAATATTGAGAGATAACTACCAGTCAAATGGTTCAAATGCCTCTGAGCACTATGGGACTTAACATCTTAGGTCATCAGTCCCCTAGAACTTAGAACTGCTTAAAACTAAGTAACCTAAGAACATCAGACACATCCATCCCCGAGGCAGGATTCGAACCTGCGTCCGTAGCAGCCCTACGGTTCCGGACTGCAGCGCCTAGAACCGCACGGCCACCGCGACCGGCGCCAATAATTACACCGCGCATTTATTTTCTGCATATCCTCATTGATTTGTTCACAACTTTCGTGTGATACTACTTTCCTGTAGACTACAGCATCAAAAAGTCTAAGGCCGCTGTCAACACCATCAACCAGATCATTTATGTAAACCGTAAAAAGCAGAGGACCTATTTCGCAACCCTGGAGCACACCTGAATTTACTCTTGTTACTGTTGAAGTTACCCCATTCAGGACACAAACTGCTCCCTGTCTGATAGAATGCTTTCTATCCAACCGCTTTTGTCACTGGATAGACCGTAAGCGCGCACTTTTCTTTTTAGCAAGCGACAGTGCGAAACTGAGTCAAACGCCTTTCGAAACTCGAGACATATGATATCAACCTGGGAGCCGGTATCTACAGCCTGTTGTATATCATGCACAAAGAGGGCCAGCTGTCTCTCGCATGACCGCGGTTTCCTAAAACCGTGCTGGTTTCTTCAGATGAGCTTCTAAGAGTCTAGAAAGGTCATTATGTCTGAACACAAAATATGTTCCATGATTCTACAACAAATTGATGTCAGTGAAATTGGCCGGTAATTATGTGCATCCAATTTTCTATCCTTTTTATAGATTGCTATGACCTGGGCCTTCTTCCAGTCCCGTGGAACTTTCCGCTGTTCCAATGATCTCTGATAGATGACGAATAAGATTGGTGCTATATTTGCAGCATAGTCAACATAAAATCTTACGGGGACACCGTCTGGGCCAGACACATTTCTAGCGTCTAAGGATTTAATTGTTTTATAATCCCAGATACAGTAAACACTACGTCAGCCATCCTTTCGTTTGATCCATAATTGAAAGGGGGAATGGTGCTGCAGTCCTCTATCGTAAACGAGTTTTTGAAAGCTAGGTTTAGAATTTCGGCCTTCTGTTTATAATCATCAGTTACATTACCCGTACTGTCAGCAAGAGAAGGTGTTGAATTATTTGTAGCGTTCAGAGATTTTACGTAAGAACAAAATTTTTCGAGGTTATTTTTAGAATTTGCAGATAAAATATTGCTTTCAAATTCGTTAAAAGAGTCTCTCATTGTCCTTCTGACAGCGGCTTTCATTTCGCACAATTTCTGTTTGTCAGACAGTTTTGAGACAGTTTGATGAGACACAAGCCTGTTAAAAATGCAGAATGCACTCTTGTGTTTCGAGATTTTTTTTTTTGGGGGGGGGGGGGGGGGGAGCGTGATGCTGAGGTAATTGATACGTTTGATACGGACCGCCACGACTTCTCCTGCGTCAACCTCTTCGCCTCAGAGAAGCTGCACAGCTCCCTCTATTACCATGAACGTTATATTGATGTCTTGACACATGTTCTATCACCTCGTCCCTTCTCTTTGTCAGTGTTCCTCATATATACAGGAAATGTATTGGAAATTGCGAATAGCAACCACCATTCGTTGTATTTTGAAATGGCAACAATCAAAATTTGATCTGGACAGGGAGTTGAAAGCGGATTTCCCGCTTTACGGTGGCCGTTGCCTTATCCACTTCGACCAACCGTGCACGAGAGACAGCCAGACCCAAACTTTCATACGGCGTCGTCCATGTGCCACAACCTGCGCTCGTGCATTACGTATAATCCCGTCCAGGAAAAACATATTTGCAGGGAGTCGAAGGCGTGGTATTGGCGAATAGATACGAAATAACAGTACCCGCACACTTAAGAAGTGTGGCGAAAATGTTCCTTCGGCCCTGGACTGTCGATAAGTATGTCCTTCTCAGTGGGGAATACACGTAACGCAGGAGTGTAGGTTGTGAGACGTGGAAAACTACGTAACGCAGGAGTGTAGGTTGTGAGACGTGGACAACAACGTTTGGAAGTTTGGCCCTGGCCATGGTTCGTGCACAGAGAGCTGACGTGATTAATATGACCCCTCACGGAAAGCGGGAAATCCTGTACGAGTCGTAGTCTGGCACAAATTTTCACCGTCGCTATTCCAATATACAGCGGATGGTGTTTCAAACTCGCAACTGCGAATAAATTAGTTATATTTCTTGATGGTTGTAGTAATGGCAGTGCCTGTTGCTTCAGACATGCATGTTCGTCAGAAGGAACATCGCATCGCACTTCTTAATTACACAGGCACTGCTATTTTGTATTCCGTATTCTTCATACGAGGGTTGTCCAGAATGTAGGTTCTGATCGGTCGCGAAATGGAAACCAGAGTGAAAACCAGAAGCATTTTATTTGCAACAGTTAGGTACACCTTACACCTACTTTTCTACATACTCGCCACTCCAACTTCGAGTTTTGTCATAGTGTTGCATCAGCTTTCCAGTATCCTCGTCATAGAAAGCAGTCACCTGTGCTTTCAGCCAGTTATCTGCACTAGTCTGCAGCTCGTTGTCTGTGGAAAAATTGTGTCTTCAGAGCCAGCGGTTCTTGTGAACAGATATGAGACTCAGGGGAGCCAATTACGGACTGTATTGTGGGTGATCAAACACTTCTCATCGGAAACGCTGCAGGAGCGTCTCCATTGCCGTGGTGGTCTCGCGGTTCTAGGCGCGCCGTCCGGAGCCGTGCGACTGCTACGGTCGCAGGTTCGAATCCTGCCTCGGGCATGGATGTGTGTGATGTCCTTAGGTTAGTTAGGTTTAAGTAGTTCTAAGTTCTTACGATGTCATCCACAAGGTCATTTATGTATATTGTGAAAAAAAACGGTCCTATGACACTCCCCTGCGGCACACCTGGAATCACTCTTACTTTGGAAGACTTCTCTCCATTGAGAATGACATGCTGCGTTCTGCAAACCTTGCGTTTAAACCTCTCTGTTCAGGTATTTGAAACCTAAGTTGATCATCCTGTCCTCTCCTTCGAACCAGAAGCAACATCGTCTGCTCCCAGCAGACGATGACCAACTCAGCGTTTCCCACAAAACAAAACCGAAACCCCACATTAAAACACATATGTAATATTCAATAGGCCTTATTTCAGTGCTCAGGCCGGCCTGAGTGGCCGAGAAGTTCTAGGCGCTTCAGTCTAGAACCGCGCGATCGCTACGGTCGCAGGTTCAAATCCTGCCTCGGCCATGGATGTGTGTGATGCCATTAGGTTAGTTAGGTTTAAGTAGTTCTAAGTTCTAGGGGACTGATGACCACAGCTGTTAAGTTCCATAGTGCTCAGAGCCATTTGAACCATCCATTGCCCCTGTAGTGTGCGGCCGAGAATTGGCATGAACAAGTAACTGCTCGACAGCTCTGTTATGTGGGTTGCATGACACAGGCGAAATCTCTAACCAGCCCTCATACTTGGCGGGAGACGATATTCCCTACACATATTTACGTGCTCACTTTTCACTCAAAATTGAAAAGAGCGGCGCGACACAATCGATGGGCATATTAGAGACACTGCCGACACATCTGTGCAAAGCTTTATCAGAATTTCTCAGTAGGTTCCATTTCTAGACCTATCTGAACTTACTTTATGGACAACCATCGTATGTTTCTTTCTTCGCTGAATCTGTAGAGAATCTCATAATTTCTTATCAGTACATATTATTTAAAACATCCTTCCACAGCACTACATCCCTAACACTGCGATTACCTTCTTTTCTGCTTTTCCCACACTCTTTGATTCATCTTTGCACAGGTTATGGTCCAATAAAACATTTTCTGAAATATTTTTCTCAGGGCATATTTGTTACTAGTACACTTTTTTTGGACAGAAATTCCCTCTTTTCACGTACTAATCGTCCTTGTATGTCATCCTTGCTTCGTACGTCATGTAGACAGAATAAGCCGGCCGCGGTGGGCGTGCGGTTCTAGGCGCTGCAGTTCGGAACCGCGGGACTGCTACTGTCGCAGGTTCGAATCCTGCCTCGGGCATGGATGTGTGATGTCCTAAGGTTAGTTACTTTTAAGTAGTTCTAAGTTCTAGGGAACTGATGACCTAAGATGTTAAGTCCCATAGTGCTCAGAGCCATTTGAACCATTTTTTGCACAGAATAAGTCTCCCCTCTTGCTTGGATCTCGCTTGGAGTACGTCCATTGTTGAGTCTTGCCAGCCGTCAGGAAAGGGAACAGGTGGAGTATATTACGCTGTGGATAGGTAGAGCAGGCAATATTTCACTGCAATCTCTGTGATAACAACTTACGTAGTCGCTTTCTTAAGTGTACACCTTTTTAACGGTAGTACAACAAATCTGTGAACTGATACCTCGAACATACAGCTAACAAGAAAACTTCCGACTGACTGCTGGCATTAAGCTGTCCCGTTGTTGGCATCTGAGTAGAATTTACTACCATGTACACGGCTGCAGGCCTGTCGAGGTGACACAGTGGTCAGGTCACTGAAGGCTTGTCGGGGAGCGTGGGTTTCAGTACCTATTCGAACATTACAATTTACATTTTCCTTTGTGTTGGTAAGGCGCTTAAAGCATTTGCCAGTATCATACCATTAGAAAAGATGTAACCGATTTCAGTCCTCGTCACATAAAAAAAAACATATGCTTGTTGTCTAACCACATCAGGCTCTGTGAGATGTTAAATACTAGTCTTCCTTCCTCCATTTTTGCGAAACTGTTACCCGCAGTTGCGCTCACGTATGAGTCGTTTTGTTATGATAAGTGATCGTGAGTAATTAAGTAAGTTGTTGTACGTGAAAAAACGTTCAATTGCCAACACGTGCTTGCCTGTTCGAGCAGTCATAGCTCGTGATGTACGCCGTTCTCAACAGCTCCAACGCATGGCGTCGCATCAGGGGTTGGTCGCTGCCGAGCAGAGAATGTAGAGGCACGTGGGCATCTATACCTTACACAGTGTGTAAATTATCCAACAAATTTAATAAGTTTTAACACGGTTTACGTTAACTGATGTAAAAAAAATCCATTCCTTACTTCACCCTCCCAGGGGCTTTTACTTTGTAAAATAACCTGTGTTCTTCCTCAGGGTTCAAGCTATCTCCATACCAAATTTCATCAAAGTCAGTTCAGCGGTTTAATCGTGAAAGTGGAACACAGTTACTTTCACTTTGGTAATATTAGTACGGATAAAGAATCGTTTAAAAGATCTGATAGTATAGCGTGGCACGTAGTGGTCTAGCTCACGGGACGGAAATGAGCCTGGCACGCATCGAATCGGCGGCAGATTAATGACTGCTGGTCTGACAAACCGAGCTGCCCGTGTGTTGTTGTTAGGTGATTTCACATCTCGGTCAGGCAAATGCTGAGTTGGACACAAATCTCCACCTCAGGAAACGTTCCACAAAAACAGTCCAGGTACGATAACGCTGACAACAAAGATTACACTATTCACAGCCTGAAGGCCATGGAGGTATAATAAGGGACGCTACAGACTTACGCTGTACACTGTTTTGACTCTGGCTCCACCATGTTAGTAGCCCCAAATTATTAGCAGAATCCTTTTGACAACTGCTTCTTGTTCTTAATTTATGTCGTGTCCACGAAGTAGGTTTCGTAAATAGTAAGTATTACGGTGCTTTCGTGAGTGACATTGGGTCACGAGAGCATTTTCAGACGTTTGCCAGCGTCTTGAGGCAAATATTATCCAGTAATTCGATTAACCAAGAAAGGAAGTACGTGATGTGCTGCTTTCGTAATCCAGCATTTACCTTAACATGAAATGACGAAACTGATGTTCTGTCCAAAAATTGTGACAATATCTTTTGCTATATCGGAATGGTTTGCAATATTTCCTTATCACAGTGTCGAACCAGAGCTATCTTAGAATTGTGTTGACAGGAAATCTAAAATCAAATCATGGAAATAAACCACTACAGTAAAAGTAATCGCACAACAGAAATTCATGTATATAAAAGAAAATATCGCTGTAATGAGTCCACTTGCGAATGAAATGTAGTTCATTTGAACTTTAGACTGTAATGAGATCGACTAGTACACCTATACATGAAGCAACCACGCATATCTTATGAAAAAACTTCCACCAGAAGCAATGCTTGGGAGTACAAACATGTCGGACGTTGGCTTCAGGTATGTGATGTCATGACAACTCCCCGTATTGTAAGTACATCTATGCTGATCGCGCACAGTTTTCCCTCCCTTTATTGACGACTGCGGTGAAAGACCATTCTGCTGATTTAAAATAAATCTTACAAATCGTCAAAATATTTGAGCTCCCTTTACGACTGGATGAAAAAATTGGAAAGAGAGAGAGATTCATAGAAAGTTTTACTTTTCCCCACCAAAATGAATTCCTATCTATTTAGATGAAGCAGACGGATGTACGTGGTCCAACGACACAACATGAATCACGTTTATGCGATCTGCAACCGAGCCTCTGTGGGCCCACCTCGACAGGACTGTTAAAGCCATGGGTCCTCAACCGAGAAGTCAGGAACCGCTGGCTACAGTACTTGAGTCGGCATGGCTCCACATCGATGTCAGTACCTTCTAGAACTTCACTGACTCTCTCTGCACGTCCGCGCTTCAAAAGGTGATTACATTAATGCGGCTGGACAGAGTATTACACAAACAGTTTTCTATCAGAACCTTTCTGAGAGATTTTTTGAAAACCTGTTCCTTGCTTATCTCTCTCAAGTCTGAAGGGTGTTTCCATAAGGCTTTTGGGTCCTGCATAGGATGGCTTTGATTTGAACTTCATTGAGTTCTGTATGAGGTCACAGGGGGGGGGGGGGGGGGGGGGGGAGCTTGTTTCGACTGACGGCCCTGGGAGAGCCAGTCCTGACAAAACTCTACCATCTGGTGAACAAGATGTATGAAACAGGCGAAATACCCGCAGACTTCAAGAAGAATATAATAATTCCAATCCTAAAGAAAGCAGGTGTTGACAGATGTGAAAATTACCGAACAATCAGTTTAAAAAGCAACAGCTGCAAAATACTAACACGAATTCTTTAGAGACGAATGGAAAACAAGTAGAAGCCGACCTCGGGGAAGATCAGTTTGGATTCCGTAGAAATGTTGGAATACGTGAGGCAATACTGACCCTACGACTTATCTTAGAAGAAAGATTAAGGAAAGGCAAACCTACGTTTCTAGCATTCGTAGACTTAGAGAAAGCTTTTGACAATGTTGACTGGAATACTCTCTTCCAAATACTAAAGGTCGCAGGGGTAAAATACAGGGAGCGAAAGGCTATTTACAATTTGTACAGAAACCAGATGTCAGTTATAAGAGTCGAGGGACATGAAAGGGAAGCAGTTGTTGGGAAGGGAGTAAGACAGGGTTGTAGCCTCTCCCCGATGTTATTCAATCTCTATATAGAGCAAGCAGTAAAGGAAACAAAAAAAAATTCGGGGTAGGCATTAAAACCCATGGAGAAGAAATAAAAACTTTGAGGTTCGCCGATGACATCGTAATTCTGTCAGAGACAGCAAAGGACTTGGAAGAGCAGTTGAATGGAATGGATGGTGTCTTGAAAGGAGGATATAAGATGAACATCAACAAAAGCAAAACGAGGATAATGGAATGTAGTAGAATTAAGCCGGGTGCTGCTGAGGGAATTAGATTAGGAAATGAGGCACTTAAAGTAGTAATGGGCTTTTGCTATTTGGGGAGCAAATTAACTGATGATGGTCGAAGTAGAGAGGATATAAAATGTAGACTGGCAATGGAAAGGAAAGCGTTTCTGAAGAAGAGAAATTTGTTAACATAGAGTATAGATTTAAGTATCAGGAAGTCATTTCTGAAAGTATTTGTATGGAGTGTAGCCATGTATGGAAGTGAAACATGGACGATAAATAGTTTGGACAAGAAGAGAATAGAAGCTTTCGAAATGTGGTGCTACAGAAGAATGCTGAAGATTAGATGGGTAGATCACATAACTAATGAGGAAGTATTGAATAGGATTGGGGAGAAGAGAAGTTTGTGGCCCAACTTGACCAGAAGAAGGGATCGGTTGGTAGGACATGTTCTGAGGCATCAAGGGATCACCAATTTAGTATTGGAGGGCAGTTTGGAGGGTAAAAATCGTTGAGGGAGACCAAGAGATCAATACACTAAGCAGATTAAGAAGCATGTAGGTTGCACTAGGTACTGGGAGATGAAGAAGCTTGCACAGTATAGAGTAGCATGGAGAGCTGCATCAAACCAGTCACAGGACTGAAAACCACAACAACAACAAAAAACATGAGGTCACGAAAGAGTTCCATTTGGTTTCGTGTTTTGCCGTGTCTCAATATCTTGAGCATCACGACCGTGTTAAACATTCTTCCAGCCTAGGTGTTAGTACGCTTGTATACTCGGAAATGTTAGTATCTTAAGTACTTTAAATGCTGGTATACGTGATAGTCTCCATTTCAGGCTATTACACTTTATTGCTTTTTCTGCATCTACATCTACATCTACATCTACACCATACTCCGCCATCCACCTGATGGTGTGTGGCGGAAGGTATTTTGAGTGCCTCTATTGGCTCTACCTTCTATTCAAGTCTCGTATTGTTCGTGGAAAGAAAGACTGTCGGTATGCCTCAGTGTGGGCTCTAATCTCTCTGATTTTATCCTCATGGTGTCTTCGAGAGACATACGTAGGAGGGAGCAATATACTGATTGACTCCTCGGTGAAGGTATGTTCTCGAAACTTCAACAAAAGCGCGTGGCGAGCTACTGAGCGTCTCTCTTGCAGAGTCTTGCACTGGAGTTTATCTATCATCTCCGTAACGCTTTCGCGATTACTAAAAGATCCTGTAACGAAACGCGCTGCTCTCCGTTGGATCTTCTCTATTTCATCTATCAAACCTATCTGGCACGGATCCCACACCGGTGAGCAATATTCAAGCAGTCGGCGAACAAGTGTACTGTAACCTACTTCTTTTGTTTACGGATTGTATTTCCTTAGGATTCTTCCAATGAATCTCAGTGTGGCATCTGCTTTACCGACGATCAACTTTATATGATCATTCCATTTTAAATCACTCCTAATGCGTACTCCGAGGTAGTTTATGGAATTAACTGTTTCCAGTTGCTGACCTGATATATTGTTGCTAAATGATAAAGGATCTTTCTTTCTGTGTATTCGCAGCACATTACACTTGTTTACATTGAGATTCAATTGCCATTCCCTGCACCATGCGTCAATTCGTTGCAGATCCTCCTGCATTTCAGTACAATTTTCCATTGTTAAAACCTCTCGATATACTACAGCATCATCCGAAAAAAGTCTCAGTGAACTTTCGATGTTATCCGCTCCCCTGCGGCACACCTGCAATCACACTTACATAATGAATACTGTACTAGAATTTGTTTTGGAGATACACCTCCACAAAATTATGCTATTATGTAGAATGCATTGAGGCCAACGGCCTTGCTGCACTGGCAACATAACTTTCCGTCAGATCACCGAAGCCCAGCGCTGTAGAGCTCGGCTGTGGCTAGGATGGGGCAGCACCTGGCACTGCCGAGCGCTGGTGGCATGCGGGGTGCACTCAGCCCTTGTAAGGCCAATTGAGGAGCTAACTGATAGAGAAGTAGCGGCACCGGCCACGGAAACTGACGACGGCCGGGAGAGCGGTGTGCTGACCACATGCCTCTCTGCTTCCTCATCCGCTGACCCCTGAGGATGACACGGCGGCCGGTGGGCCCCGTTGGGCCTTCAAGGCCTGTTCGAACGGTGTTTTTATATTTTTTGCAGAATGAATTGATAATATTTGTGCATTTCCAGTTGTAAGTCACTGATATTGTACGGCAAGATATCTGCGTTTGGTAAAGTGATCAATTTCTCATTTCTGCTCATTAAAACTACGTTGCCAATCTTAACAGCGCTCTAAAATTACGTCGACACCTGAGGATATTTGTATATATCTTTTCGGACTGTGCTTTATTATACACTACTGGCCATTAAATTTGCTATACAAAGAAGAGATGTAGATGATAAACAGGTATTTATTGAACAAATGTATTATACTAGAACTGACATGTGATTACATTCTCACGCAATTTAGGTGCATAGATACTGAGAAATCAGCACCCCGAAAAACCATCTCTGGCCTTAATAACGGCTTTGATACGCCTGCGCATTGAGTCAAACAGAGCTTGGATAGCGTGTATAGGTACAGCTGCACACAATACCACAGTTCATCGAGAATAGTGACTGGCGTATTGAGACTAGCCAGTTGCTCGGCCACCATTGACCAGACGTGTTCAGTTGGTGAGAAATCTGGAGAATGAGCTGGCCAAGGCAGCAGTCCAACATCTGTATCCAGAAAGGGCAGTACAGGACCTTCAACATTCGATCGTGCATTATCCTGCTGAAATGTAGGGTTTCGTAGGGATCGAATGAAGGGTAGAGCCACGGGTCGTGACACATCTGAAATGTAACGTTCACTGTTCAAAGTTCCGTTAATGCAAACAAGAGGTGACAGAGACGTGTAACCAATGGCACCCCACACACGCCGGGTGATACGCCAGTATGGCGATGACGAATACACGCTTCCAAAGTGCGTTCACCGCGATGTCGCCAAACACGGATGCGACCATCATGATGCTGTAAACAGAACCTGGAGTCATCCGAAAAAAATGACGTTTTGCCATTCGTGCACCCAGGTTCGTCGTTGAGCACACCATCGCAGGCGCTCCTGTCTGTGATGCGTCAAGGGTAACCGCAGACATGGTCTCCGAGCTGATAGCCCATGCTGCTGCAAACGTCGTCGAACTGTTCGTAAATGGTTGTTGTCTTGAAAACGACCTCATCTGTTGACTCAGGGATCGAGACATGGCTGCACGATCCGTTACAGCCATGCAGATAAGATGCCTGTCATGTTCACTGTTAGTGATTCGAGACCGTTGGGATCCAGCACGGCGTTCCGTATTACCCTCCTGAACCCACCGATTCCACACTCTGCTAACAGTCGTTGGATCTCGACCAACGCGAGCAGCAATGTCGCGATACCATAAACCGCAATCGCGATAGGCTACAATCCGACCTTTATCAACGTCGGAAATGTGGTGGTAGCATTTCTCCTTCTTGCACGAGGCACCACGACAACGTTTCACCAGGCAACGCCGGTCAACTGCTGTTTGTTTATGAGAAGTCGGTTGAAAACTTCCCCCATCATGTGAGCACGTTGTAGGTGTCGCCACTGGCGCCAACCCTGTGTGAATGCTCTGGAAAGCTAATCATTTGCGTATCACAGCATCTTCTTCCTGTCAGTTAATTTTCGCGTCTGTAGCACGTCATCTTCGTGGTGTTGCAATTTTAATGGCCAATAGTGTAGGTAACAGCTTCATCTGGGAGCATCGCCCCCACTTTGTTCGCTTTAGAGAAACATTTTAACGGAACCGTGTAGCCTGCTGGATTGGCGAGGCCTTCGCCGGAATCGACAGTGAACGCTCCACCGGCGGGGCACGTCCCGCCGACGCAGCGGAGCGGCGTCGTATTGCAACCGGTATTGCGTTTCCAGGCGCCGTTCCGCTCCGCGCCGTGACGTCAGAGGCCCAGCCGCCCACGCCGCGTCGGCATTCACATCCCCGTTCACATTCACTGGCGCCAGTCGTCCGGCCCGTGCCAGTCCCCTCTGCGCTGCGCCTGCAGTTGTCACTCGTCACGCGCACAACGGCGGCCGCCCGGCAGCTGGCGCCAGTTCTGCGCCGCCGGTACATATGCGGACAGCGGCCGCCCACCGCTGCGCTGAATTTTACAGCTCGGTTAGCACTCAGCCAGGCGCGCCTAAAGTGCTAAACCATGTCGCGTTTTCACGTGATGACAAACGTAAAATCCCACTGTGCCTACTCCAATCTCCTGGCTCATAATCGTGTACATTTAGCGCCCACCCGCGTCCGAGGCATATCGAGCCGTTGCCTGTCCCGTATGCGTCGTATGATGTAGCTTGAAACTGTGACAGGCGCTCCTCAGGGTTCAATTTTCGGTCCATTACCGTATAGTTTTCTTTCCCCCCAGGTATTACCGGTATTCATAAAATTTGTTCGCCTTTCAGTACACTTTTCCCAGTGGTGGATGAGATCTAAGAGACCTTGATTGGTGAACATTGGAGTCTGGCTGTTCAGTAAATGTTCAACTTCAAAAATCACCTTATTGTCGATCTGTGAACGCCTGACATGCAGTGATTTCTTCATCCAAAGAAGAGGGAGAAATTATTGGGATGCCATCTCAGGATAAACCAACGGCAGAGACAAATTTTGGCTGTCCCAAGAACTTTCTTTTGTGACAGTGTCATGTGTAGAATGATATGGAGCGCTGCCGTCAATCAAAACACTCCACTGGACAGTGTGCGAGATGCCGGGGTGGAGAAGAGTTTGTACCTCTTTAATTCAGACGAGAGAACGTGACACGTACTCGACCCCCTCCTTATCTACCAGCTAATTAATTATGCACGCAGCGGTAACGGAAAGAAATGATGGTGGACCCTGCTAGTTGGTAAAATAAGGAGTGCACACTCACAATAATTTAATAAAAATCGCAATGTACTCAAAACAAACAGAACTTTATCATAATAAACAACAGAAAATGCGATTCTGGCTATATCTACCAAATGATATGCGGATTAAATATTAGAATGAGATTTATTATATATCAGAACATAAATGCACCTGATTGTCAACACACACAGTAGGTTAAAGGATAGGGTATACAGAAATATTATGAGAATAAGAGTTGGCTCGAGAACAAGATGCTCCTACTCTCTGTGATGCAATGGATTGACGATAATACCTGGAGGTCCTAATGAATCAAATATTAATCTCCCGACTACATAGCAGTATCGCAATTAGTAGTGAGAGCTCAAATGGGTTCACATGGAGAAAAAAGCAGGGTAGACTTGCAGCAAAACTACGGATTCAGTATAAAACTGATAAGGTCCTACAATGCCGGAGCCACAACATACAGGTACTGTACCAATACTGAAATCTACAGTACGTCGTCGGTAGGCAGCGTCCTGATGATGTAGGCGCCGACTTCTGCTGTGCAGCAACTCTGTGTCAAACCCTGGCCGCGAAGGCTGTCCGAGAATTCTAAGTTCTTCCGCAAACGAGCGACCAAGTCGCAAGACCGTCCGACTCCGATGAAGATCAGATACCCAATACCTCTGCCCGCGCAACGCAAGAGCGAAGCCAGCATTACTTAACTCCCTCCTCTCTTCGAAAAACCGCGAATCAGCATTCGGTTCTGATTCCAAAATTCCCCCACACTGTCTCAGAACAACATTCGCTTCAACAGCGACCGTTCCCTCCAATTTCGATCAGGGCTTTATGATGTCAACTAGCCTCAGTTTAAGTTGACCAATCATGCCTCTGCTACTCAGCTGAGGGCACTGCACTCGCCATTTGACCGCCCATGAAAACAACCTCCCCAGACCATAGGCCATCTGGTGCCAGACAGTCGCACTCAGCAGGGCACAGTCCACAAGTTTTCTCTGAATCAAGAGGACAATGCAGTCAGTCGGTGCCAGAAATCTTCGTTCCAGACGCGTCGGAGCGGTAAACACATAAACTACAGCGACACTCAGACGTCTCGCAGGTCGTTTCTGCCTGCATACAATAGGAGAAACTCGACCGGCGTCAGTCGTTCCGCCAGGCGCTTAAGCCTATCGTACGAACCCCACAGAATTCAGGGGAGTGCAGCCCCCAACCGGAAACTCAGTGTGCCACGTTCTCCGATGCTCGCCTCGCACAGGCCACCCATGGAACTAACCCAACATGTATAGGAATAAAGTGAAAAGTAGTTTTTGAGCTCTCAGTACAAATACGCTCATTACAGTAACCTTATTTGGTCTGTTACTACCGTGCAATGACATAGAACATTAATAAAATTGGTGAAAATGGGAGGAGACATGCAAAAGAGGGCATGAAACCTCTCAAGTGTACCATGATGCTTTGTCTTGGAAGCCACCAGTATCCTCCTGAAGTGATTTTGGTAGTCTGGTCCAATTGCAGTTTGCTCATTAGGAGCATAATCTGTTAGCGTCTCGACATGATAGTCCCAGTAACCTTGTTGGGTGATTTTGGTAGTGTGATCCTGCGACCGTTTGCCCATTGCGAGCATAATCGGTAAGATCTACATCATGGTAGTCACAAAGAAATGTTATCACATTGTCTGATGATGGATGAGTATCCTCGTTCTTCTGCGGCCGTGAATCCATGCGATTCCATTGGCTCCTTTGTTCTTTTGTCTCGGGGCTAGAGTGAGACAGCCAGCACCCGTCTATGATGCCGAAGCGGCTACAGAGGTCATTTACATATACCTGAAACAGCTACAACATTTCTGCTACTGCCTTGGTTAGCTGGGTGTTTTGAATGGGTGTCAGTAGCTGCCGAATTTTTCCGTGTTTCATTTTGTGTTTGTGTGTGTGGGGGGGGGGGGGGGGCGTCTTGGTGCTCAGTTCCTATTTGAGCTTGAAACATGGAGTACAAAGTTTTTAGTTTAACCCGGACCAGTTGTCATTTCTACAGCCATTCGAAAATAGATGTCTTACTGGAGCTACAGTCTATAAGCAGCGTCTGAACGACGAAACGGAGCTGGTGCCCAGGCAAATTGTGGCAATCGATTAATTCCTTTTGCAAAAGATTTTAATTGGTCTGACGTCAATGCTCAACTAACGCCATCAATTGTATGTGCACTGCTCGGATTTTACGTGCAAAAACAGTCAACCTTAAGTAACTCGGATTGAAGCGAACAGAAATCACAGTTTTTTGCGAGTTTCTTACAGGTGCCATTTCTGTGTTTCAAATTTGTGGGAATCGGTTCAAATTTGGTAACAAGCTAGACATGTGCATGTAGTTTATGGCTGTCCTGCTGTTTTATGAAAACTTAATCCTTGTCACGATATAAGCAACGTGGTTTGAAAGACAATAAAAAAAATCTATACCAGATCAGTCATTGCCCGAGTCAACAAGCTATTGTGGTCTAATGACAAAATTATGGTAGAGTAAAAGCTGGAAACCAGAATGGAGTATTCTCCTGTCTTAACACAAAGAAGGCGATTAAGTCCTGGCCAGAGATATGGCTGGAAAATAAGGAAACTAGCTTTTTGACTTATCTGGCGGGTTCGATGAAATATGAATCAAAACGTTTGGACATTTTCGCGCTTTGTACAAGTTCACCTGCCCCACATATCTCAAACCATCGCCGAGGCTATGATTTTCTCACACCCCGTGATTCACAATCATCCATTTCTGTGCTCTAAACGTACATCCTCTGACATTTCCTCTCCAGATTAAGATCGATGTTCGACACTAGAAGACTTCTCTCAGCCATGAATGACCTTTTTGCGTGAGCTGGGCATTTTATCTTATTGTGCTTCCAAGGTAGGCGAATTCCTTAACTTCGCTTAATTCCTGCTTTCCAGCTTTGGTGTTAAGTTTGCCGCCAATCTCATTTCTGCATCTCCTCATTACATTCGTCTTTCCTCTGTTTATCCTACATCCGTATTCCGTACTCTTTAGACCGTGCATTTATTCGACACGTCCTATAACTCTTCTTCAGTTTCACTGAGGCTAGCCAACTGTTCTCAAACAGGACCAAGGGTCCGTCGAGCTTAACGTGCAAACTTGCGCGACGGATCATCTTCAACAGTATTACCTGCCATCATCTCTCAAGACACTGAGGAGGCTTTAGAATTTAATCCAAGGCATCGTTGGAACGTTTAATAGTTTACATGCTTTACATAATCACCTCTCCTTCCCTTTACGGGAAAATACTAGTGAGGAAAATTTCTTCCATCTCAAATCGTAGCAACTGCGCGTCTCTAGCCATCACACACAGTATTGCTTCCTTTTATTAGTCATATTACAATTAAGAGAAGTGGTTGGCTACTGATGTTCACCAAAAATTTTGTAACGGAATAGTATAGAGGCTTTGTTTTCTGTCATGGTATTCCTCACGCTGAGTCTGTACTTCTGCTGTTGGTACTGTATGAGCTGAGATGGTGATTAATAATCTAAAGGTATTACCAGTTGGTGTGGAATCCGGTGTATGGTACTGATAAAAGACGGTCGGTAACAGTGTGTAAGCAAGTTGTGGGTACTTCACAACAGGGGCTAAAATACTTAGCGTATATCTGAAAAGACACTTCGTTCCATTCTCAGACAGAAGCAGTGCGGAAGGTATCTTTTAATATAATGCCCTGGTACTATGATCTTTGCAGTTGCCAGAATATACGCCACTCGCGAAATATGATTTCCACGCTCCACTTTTATGACTATCACAAAATCCCTTTTTCTCGTCAGGGAGCCAGACATTCAGTAGAAGTAAACACACTGATGGAAATAGAAAGTGCTACACCATGAAGACCTTCCAATGCAGCTCAACATCGTTGACATGGGACATGGAAACATCATACCGACTGATCAGACAGACTGTTGACTGTGGTGCAATGACTCCAGTGCGATTGGAGACAATATGGACTCAGGCCGACAGCAAGGCGAGGAAAGTGGGCACAGGTAATTTCAGAAGGATTGCACTACATGACAATCATAAGACTGTTCGATTTTCACTGACGAATGGATGGATGATAACAGCTGAAATCTGGCCGAGTGGCACACCGAAGCATCGGGAGAAGCCGAGTTGAGATTTCGAGTTGGCATCATACGATACTCAGCTGAAAGTTGCATAGAGCAGAGCCAGAATTAACTAGGACACTGAGTGGCAGCCTGTAGTGTTCAACGATGATGAGTTCTCTTCTGGTTGAAATGGTCCGATCGACGCCCGTCAGTCTGTAAATGACGTGGTGGAAGGTCAGAGGAAGCAGTCATTCTCGACACCTGTTTCTCTTCACCTCCTGGAGTCATGATGCGAGATGCATTTGGATACGACAGGAGGACTGATTTGGTAATTGTCGAAGGAAAGTTGAAGGCAGACCCTGCACTGCAGTCTATTGTTTTCAAATCGACCTCCAGATAGCAATATTTATAAACTGACACAAAAACGTGTTTCAGGCAAGGCAAAAAATTCAAGATGAATTCGTGTACTGTTTTGCTTCCGAGTCATAACAAATACAAGAGAGTATCTTAACCCAGCACGGTCTCACATACTGATGCTGATGAATGACATCAGTTCCGTCTGGAATGAAACTTCAGTCCTTCAATATCCGAGGAACAATCCCACGAAGTTTGTAAATATGGAACTAGTGCTTCAAGGTGTACCGAGTTGCGTTTTCATCAGTGTAGGTGACGCCAGATGAGGGCAACTCCAGAGCAAGCCTTCTAACTTACTGTTTCCCGCTGTAACGTTATCGTTCTCCTAGTACAAAAATCGAGTGGTAAACAATCATCGGCTACCCACCTGATGTAATATCGACAGAGAAAATTGTAATTGACGATTTTATAGAAATAATAATTATTGTTAGCACGCAAATGTGTTTAGATACCAGAACTGGACAGAAAGTAAGGAAGGAAGATTGGGTTTAGCGGTCCGTCGACATCTAGTTCACTAGAGACGGAGCACAAGCTCGTATTGCGTCAAGGATGCGGAAGGAAATCGGCCGTGCCTTTTCAAAGGGACCATCCCGGCATTTGCCCGTGTAGATGTAGGGAAATCACGGAAAACCTAAATCTGTATTGCCAGACTTGTATTTGAACCGTCGTCCACCCGAATGCGAGTCCATTGTGCTAACAAGTGTATCAAAATTGGTATTGCTCCAAAAGAGACTATTAATACAAGACCAAACCTTGGCTTCTGATAAGGATGCAGTTTGTCTCCGATACTTCCTTTATTTCTATGTGAATGGTATGTTGACAATTGAGGCAATGGTTAATATTAAATAACGAAATTACCTAATGACAATACTGCGAGTGGCCGAGCGATTCTAGGGCGCTACAGTCGGGAACCGCGCGACCGCTACCGTTGCAGGTTCGAATCCTGCTTCGGGCATGGATGTGTGTGATGTCCTTAGAATAGTTAAGTTTAAGTACTTTCAAGTTCTAGGAGACTGATGACCTCAGAAGTTAAGTCCCATAGTGCTCAGAGCCATTTGACCGACTTTTTCGTAGCTGAAAGTGAAAATACCCTTTAAGAAGCCAAGAATACAAACTGCATAAGTGGATCATTAAGATGACCGCTATTGACTATCTGGTAAGATAAGGAACACAACAAACAGACAAGAACTAGGCTTTAAAAGCGTACATTAACACAACACGGGATGCAGAAATAAATGAAGAGCTCATGTCACAAAATTGAATAAAAGTACACCACTGGCCATTAAAATTGCTACAGCATGAAAATAACATGCTACAGACCCGAAAGTTAACTAATAGGAAGAAGATGCTGTGATATGCAAATGATTAGCTTTTCAAAGGATCCACACAAGGTTGGCGCCGGTGGTGACACATACAACGTGCTGACATGAGGAAAGTTTCCAACCGATTTCTCATACACAAACAGCAGTTCAACGGCGTTGCCTGGTGAAACGTTGTTGTGAAGCCTCGTGTAAGGAAGAGAAATGCGTACCATCACGTTTCCGACTTCCGTAAAGGTCGAACTGCAGCCTATCGCGATTGCGGTTTATCGTATCGCGAAATTGCTGCTCGCGTTGGTCAAGATCCGATGACTGTTAGCAGAATATGGAATCGGTAGGTTCAGGAGGGTAATACGGAACGCCGTGCTGGATCCCAACGGCCTCGTATCACTAGCGGTCGACATGACAGGCATCTTATCCGCGTGGCTGTAACGAATTGTGCAGCCACGTTTCGATCCCTGAGTCAACAGATGGGGACATTTGCAAGACGACAACCATCTTCACGAACAGTTGGACAACGTTTGCAGCAGCATGGACTATTAGCTCGGAGACCATGGCTGCGGTTACCCTTGACGCTGCATCACAGACACGAGCGCCTGGGATGGAGTATTCAACGACGAACCTGGTTGCACGATGGCAAAACCTATTTTTTCGGATGAATCCATGTTCTGTTTACAGCATCATGATGGTATCATCCGCGTTTGGCAACATTGCGGTGAACGCACATTGGAAGCGTGTATTCGTCATCGCCATACTGGCGTATCACCTGGCGTGATGATATGGGGTACCATTGGTTACGCGTCTCGGTCACCTCTTGTTCGCACTGGCGGCACTTTGAACAGTGGACGTTACATTTCAGTTGCGTTACGACCTGTGGCTCTACCCTTCATTCGATCCCTATGAAACCCTACATTTCAAAAGGATAATGCACGTCCGCATGTTGCAGGTCCGGTAGGGGCCTTACTGGATACAGAAAATGTTCGACTGCTGCCCTGGGCAGCACATTCTCCAGATCTCCCACCAGTTGAAAACGTCTGGTCAATGGTGGCCGAGCAACTGGCTCGTCACAATACGCCGGTCACTACACTTGATGAACTGTGGTATCGTGCTGAAGCTGCATGGGCAGTTGTACCTGTACTCCCCATACAAGCTCTGTTTGACTCAATGCCCAGGAGTATCAAGGACGTTATTACGGCCAGAGGTGGTTATTGTGGGTACTGATTTCTCTGGAACTATGTACCCAAATTACGTGAAAATGTAATCACATGTCAGTCTCGTAAAATGTATTTGTCCAATGAATACCCGTTTATCATCTGCATTTCTTCGTGGTGTAGCAATTTTAATGGCCAGTAGTGTAGAATGCCCAAAATATGATTTATCCAGTAAAAGGTACAGCAAAAAATAGGTGGCGGGATCGAACAGAATGTACCCGCACACACTAGGAACAGTGAACAACACGACGTTAACATGCGAATGCCTAAAACTTGAAGAAAGCAGAAGAATGATGAGACGGCAACGGTATTGCGTATACTGTGCTCCAACGGCAAGACTGCACGACGCCGTTCACTGAGTTGCAGGAGTGCCGCTCGCTGCTGGAACGGAAATGTCTGATCGGTGATGCGTGCAGGCTGCCGGCGGCATGGAAAATCTGACCGTGTTGCGATGCGACGCTTGCATACAATGGTCTGGGCTGTTCACCCGCCAAGACTGCGAGGCGACTGGTCCACGCAGAGTGTTGTGTAGCGCCCACACTGTATCGCCAGTTCGGCACATCCGCTCCTGTAAGGCCTGTACCATACTTACAGAACAGCTGTTCAAACAACACCATGGACTCCTTCGCAATATCGAACGCTTTATGGTCCCTTCCGCATTTTCTTCTCCTTCCTGAAACGTTCCTGCTTATTTAGTTTGTTCACAAAGCCTCATCCAAGCTTCTCCTTTCTCCCACAGTCCTCTTCTGTTCACACCCTCCTTCACCTGGTCTCTCCATCTTGTTCGTTGTTTTCCACTTGGTCTTCGCCCAGATTTGTTCATTTGGTGCTCTTCTTGGAGGTCTTTCAGGTCCCATTCTTTTAGTGTGGACAAACCATTTAAGCCTATTACTTTCCATAGTCTCTTTTAGGGACTTGATCTGCAGGGTGTTTCGTATTTTTTCATTCCATATCCTGTCCCTTCTCGCCTCATCCATGCTCCCTCGAAAAAAAGGGCATCACTGTTGCTCGTATTCTGCTTAGGTATTTCTTTGTCCAAGTCTTTCATTCTGATCAACAGGTCACAAATGACAGGTAATATGGTGTATATATCATAATCTTTGTTTTGGAAGATATTTACAATTTCTAATTATGGCCGATACACAATAACGAAGCTTCAAACAATTTTCTGTTCTCTCCTAAATTTCATTCCAGTTACTTTCTTTCTTGGTTGACTTACATCCTACATACTCGAAGGTATCTACTTATTTAATACTTTTTTCCGTTTCAGATTTGATCCTTCATCTTTTTCATTTTTCCTACTGATTGACATTATTTACCTTTTGTTAAGGTTATTTCCATGATTTCTTTTTCAGTTTCTTTGTGTCAAATATTTACACGTTCTTTCAGTTTCTGCTCATTTTCTTCCCAAATCATCACATCATCTGCATGATTTTAACACTATCTCCTATTGACAGCTGGTGAACTTTCCATATGAAGTCGTCCATGATTATATTACAAAGCACTAGTGATAGCCCATTTCTTTCCCGAACGCCCAAGTCTGTTGTTTTTTCGTCTATTATAACACAATTCAAGCAGTTTTACATGTTTCTGATTCTCAGTTGCATTCCTTTTGACAATTACAGTCTATTGAGACCTTCCTATATATATTTCCTTCTAACAGTGACATAAACCTTTTCTACATCTATGAAAGCGTCAACGATGTCTTTCCTAAATTCTCATTTTTTTTCTAAACGTGCTTGGTTGTAAATACGGCGTCTATAGGCGACCTTCCAGGTCAAAATCCTTGTTGCTTCCGCATCTACGCAGTAACAATCGTTGTAAGTTACCCGGTGTTCGGTCGGGAGCAATTAAATAATTCAATTGATCTATTTCCACCCCTCCAAAACCTACATATATTCTTATAGTCACTTGACGATGAAACACAGAAAAACTACAGTACACTTCCTTTAATCAGAAATACACTCCTGGAAATGGAAAAAAGAACACATTGACACCGGTATGTCAGACCCACCATACTTGCTCCGGACACTGCGAGAGGGCTGTACAAGCAATGATCACACGCACGGCACAGCGGACACAACAGGAACCGCGGTGTTGGCCGTCGAATGGCGCTAGCTGGGCAGCATTTGTGCACCGCCGCCGTCAGTGTCAGCCAGTTTGCCGTGGCATACGGAGCTCCATCGCAGTCTGTAACACTGGTAGCATGTCGCGACAGCATGGACGTGAACCTATGTGCAGTTGACGGACATTGAGCGAGGACGTATAGTGGGCATGCGGGAGGCCGGGTGGACGTACCGCCGAATTGCTCAACACGTGGAGCGTGAGGTCTCCACAGTACATCGATGTTGTCGCCAGTGGTCGGCGGAAGGTGCACGTTCCCGTCGACCTGGGACCGGACCGCAGCGACGCACGGATGCACGCCAAGACCGTAGGATCCTACGCAGTGCCCTAGGGGACCGCACCGCCACTTCCCAGCAAATTAGGGACACTGTTGCTCCTGGGGTATCGGCGAGGACCATTCGCAACCGTCTCCATGAAGCTGGGCTACGTTCCCGCACACCGTTAGGCCGTCTTCAGCTCACGCCCTAACATCGTGCAGCCCGCCTCCAGTGGTGTCGCAACAGGCGTGAATGGAGGGACGAATGGAGACGTGTCGTCTTCAGCGATGAGAGTCGCTTCTGCCTTGGTGCCAATGATGGTCGTATGCGTGTTTGGCGCCGTGCAGGTGAGCGCCACAATCAGGACTGCAAACGACCGAGGCACACAGGGCCAACACCCGGCATCATGGTGTGGGGCGCGATCTCCTACACTGGCCGTACACCTCTGGTGATCGTCGAGGGGACACTGAGTAGTGCACGGTACATCCAAACCGTCATCGAACCCATCGTTCTACCATTCCTAGACCGGCAAGGGAACTTGCTGTTCCAACAGGACAATGCACGTCCGCATGTATCCCGTGCCACCCAACGTGCTCTAGAAGGTGTAAGTCAACTACCCTGGCCAGCAAGATCTCCGGATCTGTCCCCCATTGAGCATGTTTGGGACTGGATGAAGCGTCGTCTCACGCGGTCTGCACGTCCAGCACGAACGCTGGTCCAACTGAGGCGCCAGGTGGAAATGGCATGGCAAGTCGTTCCACAGGACTACATCCAGCATCTCTACGATCGTCTCCATGGGAGAATAGCAGCCTGCATTGCTAGCGAAAGGTGGATATATACTGTACTAGTGCCGACATTGTGCATGCTCTGTTGCCTGTGTCTATGTGCCTGTGGTTCTGTCAGTGTGATCATGTGATGTATCTGACCCCAGGAATGTGTCAATAAAGTTTCCCCTTCCTGGGATAATGAATTCACGGTGTTATTATTTCAATTTCCAGGAGTGTATGTTTAAAATTCTCCAAAAAATACTCACTGTAATACGTGTAAATGCAACTAGCGCATTATAGCAACTGGTCAAAAACCCGTTATGTTATTGTATAAATCTATGTTACTATATTACTAGTCAGTTTGGGAAAGCTATGAAAATATCAGTTAGGTATGTTACTTACAATAAGTTTCTGGTCAAAAAACTCAAAATCTTTAATTATTCAGATTTGTATTATCAAAAGTATAAAGAGAATTCATTCAATTTTAATAAGCTCTTTGTACAAGCTACAGTAATATATGAATTTTTTTTGTTACGTTAATTAACATTGCATTTTTATTTAATAGAAACTGTCACAAGAAGAAGACAAAGCTGCCTAATAGCAATTATCGACTATGATTTTCATTTCCATATATTTTTTAGAATTTAACGTCCGTAAATATTGGGAGATATTTAAACTTGAAAAGTTCAATTCACTTCCATATTGGTTCGTTCAAAAACATAACTACTCTCAACACTAAATTATGATACAAAACACATCTAATCATAATCATGATTCCGCACACGTAGGCCTTCCCAGTTCCAGTCGGTTTCCACGCTTCTCCTCCTCTCTTGACAGTCCAGTCTTGATAGTAAAAAACCAATCATATTTAGTTCGCGGTCCGATCCGATGTTGCCTTTCAACGACAAAAACAAGAGAGATCCGCGCGACGTACGACTGTCGTCACATGGGACGT
Source organism: Schistocerca gregaria (assembly GCF_023897955.1). Lineage (NCBI taxonomy): Eukaryota > Metazoa > Arthropoda > Insecta > Orthoptera > Acrididae > Schistocerca > Schistocerca gregaria. The sequence continues at coordinate 146,296,366 of NC_064921.1, forward strand.
GTTAGCCATGCTGAAGAGCGCCAAACGTATTTATCAACGTAGTGGGTGAATGCTCCGAAACGAGTTGGTACATCTCACGGAACGAGTTCGTCATCGTAATTTGCTGCTGCAACGCTCTCCAGCAGCAGTTCTTAGCTACATCTGGGCGGTAAACTGTAGATATAGATATTGTTTATCGAAGTGGATGAATGTAAAATAGCTACTTTATCTCTCTTGCCGATCGTCGAACGTGAAAGAAGACTGTGAAGAACGTCGATGTTTTGGACAATGAGTTGTTAAGTATATATCGAAATATGCTTTGGTGGCAAATCATAGCGAATTTTAACGTTTCAAAATAGTTAGGCCAGCGGCCGGCTTGGTAACTTTTAACACGGTAATTGTTATTTTTAACATTCTACAGACACTGCTCTTCTTTCACAGGATGTATTAAAACGCACATTTGCTTCGTTGTCCACGTGATAGCCATGTTGTTCTGTATGAAGTAGGCACTGTACTGGGTTGGCAAGGGTCAGGGACCTAAACAAAAATCTTAAAATTCGTTCGTCCACGTCACCTATCATTTTGAAAAAATCTAATTAATCACCGCTGAATCCTTAACCCTCTTACTTATCACTAACTGTCGCCAGCCACCCTTTGCTCTGACATAGTGTGGTTAAATGGGAACGAGAGAAAAAAAGGGAGCACACGTTTGTAATATGTATGAGAATTGAATATATGTCATAATGTCCTTCTCCCCACAGTTTCTGTCCACTGTCCATCTCCTGCTTCCCCTCTCTTTGCCCCCTCTCTTTCCTCCTTCCTTCTCTCTCTGTCCATCGTCTCCTCCGCCTCTCCGGGCTACCTTCTCCTTCCCCTCTCTCTCTCTCTCTCTCCCTCTGTCTCCATCTCTTCCTGCCCCCCTCTCTCTCCCTCCCTCTGTCTCCATCTCCTTCTGCCCCCCCCCCTCTCTCTCTCTCTCTCTCTCTCTCTCTCTCTCTCTCTCTCTCTCCATCTCCTCCTGCCCCCTTTCTCTGTCCATCTTCTTCTCACCCTATCTCTCCATTCGTTCTAGCCCTCTCCTTACCCCTTTCTCTGACCATCACCTCTGCCCTCCTTTCTCTGTCCATCTTCTTCTCCCCCTATCTCACCACTCGTTTTACACCTCTCTCTTCCCCTCGCTCTGTCCATCAGCTCCTCCCCATTTCTGCGTCTATGTCCCCCTTTCTCTCCATCTCCTCCAGCCCCTGTCTTTGCCCATCTCCTTCTTTCTGCTTTCTATGTCCGTTTTCTCTCACTACTAGCTATCATCAGCTTATAACATTATTATCTTTAGTCAAAGCAGACAACGGTGTACCATAATGTAGCCTATATCCGTCTGCGTGTATAAAACTTTGAAGTAAATTGATCAAGAACTTTTCGAGATATTCTGTAATAAAGTTATCCCTTTATAAATTACATATTTACTTATATACAAAGTGGTCCATTGATTGTGGCAAGACCAAATATCTCACCAAATAAGCATCAAACAAAAAAACCACAAAGAACGAAACTCGTCTAGCTTGAAGGGGGAAACCAGATGGCGCTATGGTTGGCCAGCTAAATGGCGCTACCATAGGTCAAACGGATATCAACTGCGTTTTTTTTAAATAGGAACCCCCATTTTTTATTACATATTCGTGTAGTACGTAAAGAAATATGAATGTTTTAGTTGGACCACTTTCTTCGCTTTGTGATAGATGGAGCTGTAATAGTCACAAAGATATGGCTCACAATGTAAGGCGAACAGTTGGTAACATGCATTTTTTAAAATTAAAATACAGAACGTAGGTACGTTTGAAAATTTTATTGCGGTTGTTCCAATGTGATACATGTGCCTTTGTGAACTTATCATTTCTGAGAACGCAGCAGGATTACCTGTAAATACCACATTAATGCAATAAATGCTCAGAATGATGTCCGTCAACCTCAATTCATTTTGCAGTACGTGTAGCGACATTCCTCTCAACAGCGAGTAGTTCGCCTTCCGTAATGTTCGCACATGCGTTGACAGTGCGCTGACGCATGTTGTCAGGCGTTGTCGGTGGATCACGATAGCAAATATCCTTCAACTTTCCCCACAGAAAGAAATCCGGAGACGTCAGATCCGGTGAACGTGCGGGCCATGGTATGGTGCTTCGACGACCAATCCACCTGTCATGAAATATGCTATTCAATACCGCTTCAACCGCACGCGAGCTATGTGCCGGACATCCATCATGTTGGAAGTACATCGCTATTCTGTCATGCAGTGAAACATCTTGTAGTAACATCGGTAGAACATTACGTAGGAAATCAGCATACACTGCACCATTTAGATTGCCATCGATAAAATGGGGGCCAATTATCCTTCCTCCCACAATGCCGCACCATACATTAAACCGCCAAGGTCGCTGATGTTCCACTTGTCGTAGCCATCGTGGATTTTCCGTTGCCCAATACTGCATATTATGTCGACATACGTTACCGCCGTTGGTGAATGACGCTTCGTCGCTAAATAGAACGCGTGCAAAAAATCTGTCATCGTCCCGTAATTTCTCCTGTGTCCAGTGGCAGAACTGTACACGACGTTCAAGGTCGTCCCCATGCAATTCCTGGTGCACAGAAATATGGTACGGGTGCAATCGATGTTGATGTTGCATTCTGAACACCGACGTTTTTGAGTTTCCCGATTCTCACGCAATTTGTCTGCTACTGATGTGCGGATTAGCCGCGACAGCAGCTAAAACACCTACTTGGGCATCATCATTTGTTGCAGGTCGTGTTTGACGTTTTACGTATCCGGCGAACGGTCCGGACACTTGGATGATGTCGTCCAGGATACCGAGCAGAATACATAGCACACGGTCGTTGGGCATTTTGATGACAATAGCAATACATCAACATGATATCGACCTTTTCCGCAATTGGTAAACGGTCCACTTTAACACGGGTAATGAATCACGAACAAATACCGTCCGCGCTGGCTCAATGTTATGTGATACCACGTACGTATACGTTTGTGACTATTACAGCGCCATTTACCACAAAGCGAAAATAGTGGTCCAACTAAAACATTCATATTGCTTTACGTACTACACGAATATGTAATAAAATGGGGGTTCCTATTTTTTAAAAATCGCAGTTGATATCCGGTTGACCTATGGCAACATCACTTAGCGGGCCAACCATAGCGCCATCTGGTTTCCTCGTTCAAGCTAGACGAGTTTCGTTCTTTGTAGTTTTTTCGTTTGATGCTTATTTCGTGAGATATTTGGCCCGGTTACTATCAATGGACCATCCTGTATTAAATACATTAAAGATAGGTATGTAGAAACAGGCATTTATTCGAATGCAACGTTGTACCAAAATTTCGAAAGAATTGGTAAAAACTTCGAAGAATTAGGATTTTTAACATACGAGTATTTACATTTTTATTTGTATAAATAACACTGAATATTCTACAACATGTTTCTGTTGATCTTTTCACTGCACTGTGTCGCATATGTTCCACGATAGATTATCAGGGTTTCGTCAGAGGACTGCGCGAAAACTACTAGACGTGCAGAAAAATATCAGCGGGTCGAACATCTCTCTAAGTTCCGATGCATAATACTCGCCCTGTCGTAGTCTCCCTAAGGCTCACGCATGTCAGAACGTGGAAATAAATCAGCCGCTCAGTATTATCACATGGAATTAGTTCGCATCTGCAGATATGTATTCTAGTACACCGTTGTCTACTTTGACTAAAGATGATAATGCTAGGAGCTGATGATAGCTAGTAATAAGGAGTTCCACGAGGTTCTTTTCTCCGCGTAATCTGGTGTAACTGTTGTATTTTCCTGATCGTCATCCGTTACTGAAGTTGGAACCGTCTTAGTTTCTTCCTCTTCTGCGGCAGCGCTTCGACGTGCTGACTCTGTTCGCCGCGGGAAGACAAAGAGCAAAAGATCTCCCTCTCCACGGGGCTGCGGTCCCCGCTGCTACCATCCGCCCCCGCACGGAACATTCTGATCAATCACACGCTGACGTCCGCTTTTCATACAAATGCGTGGGCGTGGAGGGCGTGGCACAGGGGGTATGAGGAGGAGGGAGGGGAAGGTAGCCGTGGCTTCGGTGGGGAGGGCAGAAACAAAATGGAGAAAGAACGGAAAGGGCATCTGTGAGTCTCATTGAGGGAACTCCACCTTCGCGACTTGAATAACTGTAAAGTGGGAGCACCAAATGCCACGTGCCGGTGACCTGTGCTTTACCTTTCTTTTGTACATCTTCATTTACGTCCAACCTGTGAGTCAGAACATGAAGGAATTCTTTTCTCGATTACTTACTAGTCCCTGTTTTTTCTTATCGTTTCATGTCGGCCAACTAAGGTCCATGACATGCAACTATTGTGATAGAAGTAGGTTTTGATGTTCTCCTAGCTGTTATGTATCCCCTGACTGTGTTGTTTCTTCCTCTCGTTAGGACAGTGGACAACTGTCCTCTTTCTTTGTGGTTTGCCCTGCAACCTTCTGAGAGGTGTCCGATATTTTAAGTCGCTTTCCTGTACCTCCCAGCTCCTACAGATCTTTTATCACGTCCATTGACCATGATGACATGGTCTTCGTCTTTCGCCAGCATGCAAGAAGCTGACTCGTCAACCAGCTGGTACACATCCTGCGGAGATGTCCGTACAGAGCTCTTCCTAGCGACGTCCGCGATTTTTTCACAGTATTTAAAGAATTCGTCATATGGTCGTCTTCTATATTCGTTACCTTAATTGGCTGGTCCCATTGTTTTCCTCTTTAGCTTTATTTCCTGGATTTAAAGTTTGTGTGTGATGAGACCTTTCCTGTTGAGAACTAGACACTCTGAAGCACATAGGACTTCAGGGCGTGTAACTAGTAGTATTTCATTTCTGTCTTACGGAAGAGACATTTTTGGTTATAGGTGCTCATGATCAGTTGATATACCGGTTCCAGTTTGTTTACTCGAGTTGATAATGTTGTTCATTCTGAAAGACAGAGTTTCAGCGGTCCTCCCACGTATCTAGATCTTTTGGTTTTCTTGATTTCTCTGTGCCCTAATTGCAGGGCGCAGGGAAAATCACTGATGTTCGTGATGCATTGTGTTTTTTTCAGGCGACACATTTAATTCTACCTTTGTTGACCGTTGTCGGGAACATTGAGCTGATCCACTGACGTTTCTAATGAGTAAAAACTGCCAGGTAGTCAACAAGTTTTAGGCAGTTAATTTTGAGCGTGTTTCCTTTGGGCCCAGAGGGGTTCCATTGGGAAGTTTCTGTCTAGCTAACTCCTTTCGGCACTCCCTTATTACCATCTCGAGTGCGCAGTTAAAGGGGGTAAACACCATCTCCCTATCTTAGCGGAAGGTTGTCTAAATTGTATCGCTTTCGAGACATTATCTATTATAGCCTAAACAGTAAGTTACAAAATTATCTAAACAATGTCATCCTCAAATATAGGATATTATTCTTGGTACATGATTTGAGGAAATGAAATTCTGAGAAAAATAAACACATTACTCTTAATTTCCCAAATATCTGCAAGTGGTACAAATTAGCAATTTGTTTCCTAATTTGTATCAGTGTGTGCGTGAATAGTATCAGCCTTATAAACTATGTCCTATATCTTGAAGATATGTACTACTCCAAGTTTATAAGAAAATGATCCATATTTCAGTTCTTATATCAGTATATGCAGGCATAACAGTATAACTTTTCACTCTTTTCCCCAACCCCTGCAGACTTTCCATGAATTCATATTTTGTATTTCATGAGTGTGAATATTGTTCCCATTCGGTCTTTCTAGTACAGCTCGAAATACCATTCCTCTCTTTTGTGGATGCGTTCTTTGGTGTGCTCCCCGAAAAATCTCCGGAATACTTCCCTTTCAAAAGTGGAGCTGTAATTCTAGTTTTATCCTCCTTTACTAACGCCAACTTTTTTCTACATAGGCTGCTCGTCAGCTAACAATCTCCTTTGATAGACATTGCAATGTAGCTAGTAACATTCATCATTTCCCTAGGATATGATAATATTTCTTGGATGGACGTCTATAGTCCATATTTTCCTATCATAGCTTCTTCTGAATTCAAATTATGGTGAAATACGTTTCGTTCTGCAACATCAAAAGCAAGTTTTCTTATGTCCGACATGCATAAACGGAACATCATCTCTCCAAACGTAAGAATAAGCTCTTACAGAGCGTTGTCAACTTCGTTAGAAAACACATTACTGAGAGCAAACATTTTTATATACCCGTTATTATTTTTATGTTCAGTATTCCTCTTGATTCATGACTGAGGCAGATTTTATAAGCTTGAGCATTCACTTAATCCATGGTTTCCATTTAGATATATTGTTACAGGTAAACGCTAGTCATCTGTGTTCGGCTTTCCGAAACGCCTTCGCGTTGTCATACTATAATACAAAATAATTACTTAATTAACGCATTAGTAAATTCAATACATCCTTCCTAAAATTATGATGTACTAATAATCCTACGTGCATTTTAAAGCTCACTTTACTGGCAAGTTTCTTAAATTGTACTAGTACAAAAGGCACAGAAACTTAGTGTCACATTACAGGCAACCGTTGTCATGTACTCTTTGTTAGTATTCTACAAACTAATCACAAGGGATACAGATTTGTCATGTCGGAAAAGTAATTTGTGTATATTCAACCATAAATAAAACAAAAAGTTACATGAACGCTACAACGAAATCAGTGTTGTCTTCAGACGATTTGTTGCAAAATTCACAGAATACATAACTAACAATGTGGCAGCAAGGAGCATCTAGTTCACGGGGACCTTATTGAATGTCGGATGTGCAATAGGTGAGAATTTTATAGTAATGGTACGAATTGCAGTGAATCTCTCGCCCAGCACAAAGTCCCAGGTGAATGGAAAAAAGCGCGGGTGACTACTGTATATAAGACAGGTAAAGAACAGATCCGCAAAATTGCAGACCAGTAACCCGAACTTCGGTTTCCTGCAGAAGCCTTGAACATATGCCGACTTGGAATACTTTAAACTTTCTTGAGACTCAGAATCTAACCAGCATGGTTTTAGAAGGCACCGCTCGTGTGAAACTCAGCTTGCCCTTTTCTCTTTACTGTCAACTATGGATGAGGGCAACAGGAAGATTTCATATTTCTAGATCTCCAAAAAGCATTTGACGCGGTGCCCCACTGAAGGTACGAGCGTATGGAATAATTTCAGAGATATGTGTCTCCCCGACTTCTTAAGTGATAGAAATAGTCAGGAGTGCTCCAGGGAGCCGCACGGAGTGGCCGCGCGGTTTGAGGTACCATGCCACGGATTGTGCAGCCCCTCCCGCCGGAGGTTCGAGTCCTCCCTCGGGCATAGGTGTGTGTGTTGTTCTTAGCATAAGTTAGTTTAAGGTAGTTTCAGTAGTGTGTAAGTCTAGGGACCGATGACCTAATCAGTTTGATCCCTTAGGAATTCACACTCATTTGAACATTTTTTTGCCCCAGGGAAGTGTGAAACGGCCGTTGTTGTTCTTTATACACACAAATTATTTGGCGGATAGGGTGTCAGTAATCTTCAGTTCTCTGATGATGCTGTGGTGTACAGGAAGGTGTCGAAGTTCGGAGAATATAGGAAGGTACAAGACGACTCAGACGAAATTTCTAGTTGGTGTGAATGAAAAATGTAATTTAATACAGATGAGTAGGAAGAACAAACCTGTAATGTTCCGATACAGTATTAGTAATGGCCTGCTCCACAGACTCACATCAATTAAATATCTGGGCGTAACGTTGCAAACAAATATGAACAGGAACGAGCATGTAAGCATTATAGTAGAGACGACGAATGGTCTATTTCTGTTTATTGGGAGAGTTAAAGGAAAGTGTAGGTCATGTATAAAGGAGACCCTTGTAGAGCACTTGCGCGAGCCATTGTTGAGTGTTTCGGATTCGTACCAGATCGGACTGAAGGAAGATTTCGAAGCAATTCAGAGGCGAGCTTCTACATTTGTTACCGGTATGTTCGAAAAACACGTAAGTGTTACGGAGATGATTCGTGCACTCAAATGCGAAACAATGGAGGGAAGGCGAAGTTCTTTTTGATAAACACTGTTGAAAAAATTTAGAGAAGCTTTATTTGATGCTGACTGCAAATGATTCCACTTCCGCCAACATAGAATACGAGAAAGGACGACGGACATCTACATTTACATCTACATCTACGTGATTACACTTCTATACACAATAAAGTGCCTGGCAGAGGGTTCAATGAACCACCTTCATGCTGTCTCTCTACCGTTCCACTCTCGAACAGTACGCGGGAAAAACGAGCACTTAAATTTTTTCGTGCGAGCCCTGATTTCTCTTCTTTTATCGTGATGATCATTTCTCCCTATGTAGGTGGGTGCCAACAGAATGTTTTCGCAATCGGAGGAGAAAACTGGTGATTGAAATTTCATGAAAAGATCCCGTAGCAACGAAAAACGCTATTCTTTTAATGATTGACACTCTAATTCACGTATCATGTCTGTGACACTATCTCCCCTATTTCGCGATGATACAAAACGAGCTGCCCTTCTTTGCACTTTTTCGATGTCATCCGTCAGTCCCACCTGATGCGGATCCCACACCACACAGCAATATTCCGGAATAGGGCGGACAAGCGTAGTGTAAGCAGTCTCTTTGGTAGACCTGTTGCACCTTCTAAATGTTCTGCCAATGAATCGCAGTCTTTTGTTTGCTCTACCCACAATATTGTCTATGTGATCGTTCCAATTTAGGTTATTTGTAATTGTAATCCCTAAGTATTTAGTTGAATTTACAGCCCTCAGATTTGTGTGACTTATCTCGTAATCGAAATTTAGCCGATTTCTTTTAGTACTCTTATGAATAACTTCCACTTTTCTTTATTCGGGGTCAATTGACACTTTTAGCACCATATATATATCTTATCTAAATCATTTTGCAGGTCGTTTTGATCATCTAATGACTTTATAAGTCGGTAAATGACAGCATCATCTGCAAGCAATCTAAGACGGCTACTCAGATTGTCTCCTGTGTCGTTAATATAGATCAGGAACAATAGATGGCCTATAACACTTCCTTGGGGAACGGTGTCGAAAGCCTTCTGGAAATCTAAAATTATGGAATCAATTTGATACCCCCTGTCGATAGCACTTATTACTTCAGGAGTATAAGGAACTAGTTGTGTTTCACAAGAACGATATTTTCTGAATCCGTGGTGACTATATGTCAATAAATCGTTTTCTCCGAGGTACTTCATAATGTTCGAATACAGTATATGTTCTAAAACCCTATTGAGAATCGACGTTAGTGATAGAGGCCTGTAATTCAGCGGATTACTCCTACTTCCCTTTTTGTGTATTGGTGTGACTTGAGCAATCTTCCAGTCTTTAGGTACGTATCCTTCCGTGAGCGAGTGGTTGTATATAATTGCTAAATATGAAGCTATTTTATCAGCATACTATGACAGGAACCTGACGAAGATAAGATACGAGAAATTAGGGCTCATACGGAGGCATATTGACAGTCGTTTTTTCCTCCCTCTATTTGTTAGTGGAACAGGAAAGGGAATGACTAGTAGTGGTACAGAGTACCCTCCACCATTCACCGGACGGTGGGTTGCGGAATATGTATGTAGATGCAGATGTAGATGCAGGAGCCAGTAAAGTATAGGCAACTTTCCCCTACATCTCTCTTGATTGCAGTACTTCTCGGAAGTGTTCCCCTGAACTGCACTCGAGATCTGGTGTTGTTTAAAGACTGCTGATTAATATTATGGATCTTCTGGTGTAGCTCTAGTTCCCGCAGGCTCTTCATGACAGCAGGTCTGTTCGCCGAGTCATTGGCCTTCTTAAAATCAAGGACTACAACACATTTCTTACCAGCCATGTTCACTTGTTAAAGCACTAACTCCAGGTGAGCGTCTGGTCGCTACAAGGGCGTCCTTTTCTTAATTCTTTCGGGTTATATCAGCACCAACATCACTACCAGGCATTCGCCACCCGCTTTTAGTAATTATTACCTGGTTTTTGGCTCTCCCGGTTACGAGTATGTTGTTACCTAGCAGCGTTCGTCGTAACCCTTTAGCGAATGATGATGATGATGTTTAGTTTGTGGGGCGCTCAATTGAGCGGTTATCAGCGCCCGTACAAATTCCCAACTTTTGCTCGGTCCAGTGTCGCTACTTTCATGAATGAGGATGAAATGCTGAGGACAACACAAACACCCAGTCATCTCGAGGCAGGTGAAAATTCCCGACCCCGCCGGGAATTGAACCCGGAACCCCGTGCTCGGGAAGCGAAAACGAGACCGCGAGACCACGAGCTGCGGACATAACCCTTTAGAGATGTAAACAGTCATCAATACCCGTAAATGACTCCACCCGAAGTATCAATAAATATGGGTCGCTGTAGACTGAATACTTTGCCTACCATAGCTTAGCACTGTTACGGATTTTATCTATGAAAGCGAGGGAAAATTGTTTTACAGTGTTTCGTCCGGTGATGCAAGACACACTGCGACGCAAATTTAACTTTCCAGTATCATCATGTGCATTCGGAAGTTTGTGCGTCAGAAGTCAGAATGTGATAAATTATCAGGTAGAGTGAGTGGCACAACAGAACTAGAACATCTGTCCGAGTTTCTATTGTCATTCACTTCGACTTGTTCCCTATTACTGAAATGCAGAGTTTATTTCTGACTGACAGTTTAGAGCTAATCGTGTCTCATTTAGCTCACAATATTACCGATGCTGGTAAATCATCAACACTGCTGAAAAGGAAATGTAGCAGTATAGAGTCTTCCCTAGAATTCCAACAGTGCCATCCTAGTAAACATATTCCATCATAGAATCTGTTGACAAAGTAGACTCTTTGAAAAGTAATTGCGGTATCCATTCAGGGAACACTAGCGGCAAAAACTGTTTCCACTTTAATTACTCTTATTAAGCACTGTATAGAAAGGTTTCATTTTCAATAGATCTCCAGCAGAATTGAAAAACTGACTGATGAACTCCAAGTCTCCAAACCCGTGTTGAAAGTTTTTCTTGTGGCACACTCTTTCTGTTTTGTACAGGGATTCCTCGCAGTAGTTCAGAAATTTTCTCCATAATGTGTTATTTATATGTGTACTCCCTCACAACTTTTTTCCTGTTTTATTTCCTTTAGTTTATTTTGTTTATGACTTTTCTAATCAGCATACTTTAAAACTCTATAACGGCTCGTTCCATTATCGCGTAACTATGGCTCGCATGGTCAGCCGGAATCTGATACATAAATGAAATAAAATAAACAAAACAGTAAAGTTAAAAGCGAAAGCATACAGTTCTGAAGTGTTCGTCTGATACAGCTGTCAACGCCATTGTCACTGTAGACATTTATGCCTCGAACGATTGTTACAGATTGGCTCCACCCAGTTCCTAGATAGACACTAGTTACTCCAGTGAAGATTGCTGATGATGGAGTAACATACAAGTGTCCACTATCAAATATTCGTTAACGTATAGTGATTATATAGGGTTGTTTACTGTCATAATTTGTTTTGCAGTAAGGTACTAGAAAACTTTTAGCGTTAGTTCGGCATCATATGTACAACTGACGTCGGATTTGACATGTGACGTAAATATGTGGTGGCATGTGACGACATACGTGCACAAACAGTGGTAGAACTGAACTGTACAATAGTGATTTTGGTTGTATGTCACTTTTTTTTGGATTAGGTTGTGATGGCACACTTAAAATGTGGCCCGATGTTTCAAAGGTAGCAGTTTGGTTGATATCTGGCGCAGCTAACAAATCGACGGCCACTAATGTCTTTTGTCAGGGCTCCAAAAATATGGAAATCGCAACGAGCGAGATCGGAAATGTGTAGAGGATATGAAAGGGCTTCTCAGCTAAACATCTGCTGCGTTGATAAACGGCATCATTCTGTTGGCGTCCATATGTTGCCAAACCTGTTTCAACCACTTTGCGGATGTTTCGTTTGAAAGCTCTTCCACATACTCCGAACAGTATCCCACGCGATTTCCGTATTTTTGGAGCTCAGAAGATGATTCGGACGAACAGTGCACGCATGTGTGCAATCACGGTTTCGTAGACAACCACAAACAATTTTCCATGAAGGTATTGACCGCCTTGACTCGCCATAGGATGAACCACTTAAAAGCTATGCTGATTACTTTTGAAATAATAAACCGTTTACTTACTTTTTTCCGCCGGCCGGTGTGGCTGTGCGGTTCTAGGCGCTTCAGTCTGGAACCGCGTGACCGCTACGGTCGCAGGATCGAATCTTGCTTCGGGCATGGATGTGTGTGATGTCCGTAGGGTAGTTAGGTTTAAGTAGTTCTGTTCTAGGGGACTGATGACCAGAGATGTTAAGTCCCATAGTGCTCAGAGCCATTTGAACCATTTGAACATAATTTTTCCCCATATGTCTCGTTTTCATTTGACTGTCTCTTACTTAAAATTTAAATGTCCATTTTGCGACAGCAGAATGACAGTCATTTATATTTAATCGAGTACATAGGCACCATACAAAAGTAGTCACGCAATCAGCATCACATGAGGAATGGTGACGGCGTCTATACAGTTTAACAAATTGAGAAGCACATCGAGCCCTTGTTGCAGTTGCTGTTCTACCTCCAAAGATGTCTCTCACAGTCAGATACGAAACGTCAGGTGTAACTTGTATGTTTTTGTTGTGTCTCCTCTTCTCTCCAATTCTATTCAGTACCTCCTAATTAGTTACGTGATCTACCCATCTAATTTTCAGCATTCTTCTGTACCACCACATTTCGAAAACTTCTATTCTCTTCTTGTGCAAACTATTTATCGTCCATGTTTCACTTCCATACATGGCTACACTCCATACAAATACTTCCAGAAACGACTTCCTGACACTTAAATCTATACTCGATGTTAACAAATTTCTCTTCTTCAGAAACGCTTTCCTTGCCCTTGCCAGTCTACGTTTCATATCGTCTCTACTTCGACCATCATCAGTTATTTTGCTCCCCAAATAGAAAAACTCATTTACTACTTTAAGTGTCTCATTTTCTAATCTAATTCCCTCAGCATCACCCGACTTCATTCGACTACGTTCCATTATCCTCGTTTTGCTTTTGTTGATGTTCATCTTACATCCTCCTTTCAAGACACTGTTCATTCCGTTCAACTGCTCTTCCAGGTCCTTTGCTGTCTCTGACAGAATTACAATGTCATCGGCGAACCTCAACATTTTTATTTCTTCTCCATGGATTTTAATTCCTACTCCGAATTTTTCTTTAGTTTCCTGTACTGCTTGCTCAATATGCAGGTTGAATAACATCAGGGAGAGGCTACAACCCTGTCTCACTCCCTTGCCAACCACTCCTTCCTATTCATGTCCCTCGACTCTTGTAACTGCCATCTGGTTTCTGTTCAATTTGTAAACAGCCTTTCGCTACCTGTATTTTACCCCTGTCACCTTCAGAATTTGAAAGAGAGTAGTCCAGTAACATTGTCAAAAGCTTTCTCTAAGTCTACAAATGCTAGAAACGTAGGTTTGCCGTCCCTTAATCTATTTCTAAGGTAAGTCGTAGGATCAGTATTGCCTCCCGTGTTCCAGTATTTCTACGGAATCCAAACTGATCTTCTCCGAGGTCGGTAACTGGTATATGGGCAGGTAGTTCTAGTGGTGACTCAAGATAGTTTATTGAACAACATTATGTCAGTATTTACGTCATCTGCCGACTAATAATTACAGATATTACCAGTTGTATGTTTTTAAATTGGGTAGTACCTCTAAGTACACATGACAAGAGCAATCCATTAACGCATATTTTTGCCTGGGCAGCAGGTCGGGTGTTCAAGTGCGGATTTGTGGAAGAAAAATGTCAGTCTATACTAGGAGGTGTTTTCCACTTAGTGGTGCAGTGAGGACAGAGCAAAAGACAGCAGTCTGTAAGATTTGTGACCTGTCTGTGGGAAGGCTGTTCGATGTGGAGAAAAAACAACGTACGCACTGATATGTGTACTTATTAAGTTACCACAAATGAAAATACCTGCACTGATACGCGTTACATCCTTTAAAGACCATGGCATGTGAGTCCACAGCTCTTAACAGAGATAAACATAAGCTGTGAAAAACTACATTGTGCGAGAAAAATTTTATATCTGATATGGTGCGGCCAAGACTAAAAATTACAGATGACATATTGTTAAAGTGATCTTGCACTCTTAATGATGTTACATCACTCGATGATATTCAGATTAGTTTTTAATTGTTATATGTATTATTGTTTCTTCGAAACTGCTTTCAGTTGTTTAGAGTTCTTTGACTGGGCGTATCGTTGCAAGACAGTTTTGCCCTGCCTCAGCCAGCCTATCAGTTTTATGGCTGTCAGGAATTGGAAACCCCTGGCTTTGTGCTTCCAGTACGTGGAAAATAAGAGAGCTACTATTGCTGGAGGCGGTTAGGTGGGGGGTGGGTGGGCAGCTGGGAGGGACATGGCGGTAACGTTGAGGAATGGGGGAGGGGGGAGACGGGGGAGGGATGGCTCAGAGCCGGCAGCGTAAACAAGGGGCCCTCGCCTGCCGGGCGCCCAGACCTGTTTGCTACCACAGAGCCTCACGGATCACGTGCGGCCGCGCCCAGCTCGCATCACGGCCTCAGAACCCCTCGACTGTCGGCAACCACGTATGCAGCAACGAGTCGATGTTTTGCCTTCTATCCTCGTATGTACACTACTGGCCCGAAAATGTAACCGACAGGAAGAAGATGCTGTGATATGCAAATGATTAGCTTTTCAGAGCATTCACACAAGGTTGGCGACACCTACAACATGCTGACATGAGGAAAGTTTCCAACCGATTTCTCATACACAAACAGCAGTTGACCGGGGTTGCCTGGTGAAACGTTGGTGTGATGCCTCGTGTACTGAGGAGAAATGCGGACAATCTGGTTTCTGATTTTGATAAAGGTCGGATTGTAGCCTATCGCGATTGCTGCTCGGGTTGGTCGAGATCCAATGACTGTTAGCACAATATGGAATCGGTGGGTTCAGGAGGGTAATACGGAACGCTGTGATGGATCCCAGCGGCCTTGTATCACTAGCAGTCGAGATGAGAGGCATCTTATCCGCATGGCTGTAACGGACATGCACCCACGCCTCGATTCCTGAGTCAACAGATGGGGACGTTTGCAAGATAACAACCATCTACACGAACAGTTCGACGACGTTTGCAGCAGCATGCACTATCACCTCGGAGACCATGTGCGACGGGTCAGGCTCTTATCGCGCAGTTTCCTTTCCCTGAAAGAAAATCCACCTACCTCGTTTCTTAGGTAGTTGCTGCACTCGCCTCTCCTGATAGCAGCTACTGGAAAAATTGCAGAAAAGCAGTGTTGAAGAAACTGCAATTTAATAGCCGCTCACCGGAGGCCGCGATACATGTTTGCTGAAATACAATCTATGAGCAATCTTCCTAAATAAATTGAGTTATTGGAATGGTAGTAATTGTTTACTCAAACGAGAACGCGAAGTTGGTAATTCTATTTAAGCTCTTTATTGTCTTTAAGCCTGATCATCAGCCCGCTAATCTACGTTTGAAGAAAGTTCAGTTCACAATTCTATCCACACTCAAACCCCGCCAGAATTAGCTTTCAAAGTTACGGAATTTACTTAACTGCAACACAGACGATTTTCTAACATACACGTTTGCAGTCGATGTTCAATAATAGTTCGTTTTTTAACGTTAATGCTCGCCATAAGCACTTAGTAAAAGTTTACGAAGTACCGCCACGCTTTTAATTATTAAAGTTACTCGCGTCTTTCGCGGAACGAAAAGTCACAACTCGCTCAAACTCACACTACGCGTTACTGGACTCTTCCAGTCTCAAATCGCACAGTACCGAACCGATGAAGCCGTTTTATGACTTCATTTTACACATTATTCGCGAGGACACATCAAGCATGTCTCTTCTCGATCACAGTTCCTTCGCGACTCCTCATCCACTCGCGACTCACTCTCCTACTCTGCTAACCGTCCTCGCATCTCATTGGCTCACACATCACACAGCCAATCAGAATTAACTCTTTGGGTGCGCCTCGCGCCAAAATCTAGCACGCACCAGTCATGACTTCTGAATCATTTACGTCATGATTTCTTGTTACACAAAATTTACTGTATAATTTAACAAACCGAAAGGAAAACTAGACTTTACTTTATTTCCAGAAATTATTTAAATACTCGCGAACGTTCTGGCTGCTTGTACAATACCATACACTCTTGGACATCCGACATTCACTAAGATGGGGAACCACTGGCGACTCTGTTCCCACGGTTACATCGTCTGAACACTTGCGAGTTCCAACATAGATTTTATACACTTGCAAAGAATGGCGAATGTCCCTCTTTCATTCACTCAGGCACACTCATTCACTCTCACCTACTCATATAAAATAACTGTTCACAAAAATTCAAAACATTTATGGTTTTAACAAAGTTATAGGTGAATTTCTAAAAGTAAAATTCTCAAAATAAATACAAAAGCACGGAAGGTGATTTTGTTTCATAGTTGGATGGTCACTGAAGGTGATCTATACATAATGGTATTTATTTAGACTCGAAAATTGTAGAAATTTGCGTTTTCTGTAAGATTTTTCTAATTTCCAAAATATGCAGGTTTCAAAGCTCAAATTTGGATGACTTATTTTTTTTCATAACAGAAACTAGTATATTAACTTTTAATTTCCTCAGGTTCCTCAGTTAGAAGTTATTAAAGATGAAAGTTCCACGTTATACACGCGGCTAGTTAGCGCACAGGTCTTACATTCTCACGGTACAGACATGCCATATGGTCGTGACGTCAGACGAACGGACACCGGTAATCTGCCCGCTACAGCACATATGCTAATCTGATGGCTACTTTACAGTCTGTCTACATTTCACAGTAAATATTTGATAGAAAACTGTGCGCTCGCACTAGTTGCGACGCCACACACCTCCTGAGGAAACTAAATTTTTTCATTCATGACAAACTTTTAGTTTTCTAAAAAAATTTCTATTAAAGATTTACTCAAACAGCTATTTAACATTTATAGTTCCTGTACATCAATCATCCACTTATACCTAGGGCTGACGACCTACAAAACATCTTATATCTAAACATGCACTTTTATCATCATTCAAAAAAAATTTTTCAGATTACAAAATTCTATTTACAAATTCCTGAAAGAGAAAACAAACCTAAATACTATCTTGATGTACGTCACACGCACACTAACACTACTATCGCTATGGTGAGCGTCACTTTTTTACCACTTACACTTAAGATTTTGATAGCACTCGTAGTTCGACCGGGTCCTGCTTGGGAGGTCCATTTCAAGTCTCGTGCTACCACCTCTGTTTACTTCGGCGCACCTGAAACATCAGCTGGCCTCAGTTCCCTTTCTAACTGCTACGTCTTAACCTACAGCAGCGATAAATGGCGCTATCTGCTTGACTCTAAAGTCTCATATTTTTGATAAAATTTACTTTACAGTATGTACAATTTTCAAATTTTTTTTTTTTTTTTTTTTTAAAAGTGAAAAGTGAATTGACTTTCCTAATGCAGTACCGAAGTGGCACATTTATTCTTTAATTACTTCTTCATCTCATAATCAAACAAGTTATGGTTACATAAGAAATACTAAGAAAAACAATTCCTACAAATAGTTCACAAATACATAATAAATCTCCGCCAGCACTGGTGACTCTCCAGTTCCTGTACAATACACAACAATATAAAATATACACAAAATTATCAATATTACAATTCTGTCTCCAGGCAATCTCCTGTAGTCCTGTATCATAAATTAAACACTGAAAAATACATATTTACTTATTCATTTATCAACACTACAATCCTTATACTAATCTCTACGACAAACTTGGGGAGCTTTGTGTGTCTCTGGTCAAAAATGGAATCGATGTCATGGGTGCTTTCCTCATCTCACATATCTGGAGTTACTTCAATTTCTTGTCAACATCAGGTTTTCTCTAGTCACATTCGGGTTTAATTTACAACTCTCATACTCATACTTCACACACTCAGGTTAGTATTTGTTAAAGCGTTTCCTACTAATCTGCGAAACCTCGTTACCCATACTTTCTAACATACATCCACCTCCTGAGTTACCAACGTCGCCTCAGCTCTGTTTACATTCGTAGCCTCACTTCCTTTTGTTTACAAACATCTCCTCTGTTTACCAACAAACGCCACCTCTGGTTACCAACATTAAGCTTTTTATTTACTCACCTTCGTAGCCTCACTTTTTCCTAATATCGAGCTAGCCAAACACTATGCTCATTCTTTCTCCTTTTCTCACATATTTCTCTTCATTTGACAGTCAGTCCTGCTGCACTGTCCCTTTAACTTAACTTCCTTTACCCCTTTGACAGTCAACCTTGTTGCACTGTACCTTTACTCATTTTACCACTAAATCACCTCCTGAGGCTCTGACTTCATTGAACAGACAGTTTTGCTGTACTGCTCCATTTCCTTTCCTAAACATTAGCTTAATGCTACGTCTTAACATATCGTTCTGTTACTTAACAAACAGCTTCAATGTTCGTCACCATATTTTCTGAGGCTCTTACATTTCTTAGTTATTTTACCTTTCTAAGGGCATTACTCACACCTTAGGCCAAACATTTACTTTACTGAGACTTATTACTTATCTGAGGTATCTTAATCCTTTTTGATTTTCTCTTACACTCATTCCTTACGCTTAACCTATACTGCACTGAGGTTCTTTCCTACTCATTACTTAAACACTTTATCACTTAAAAACTACGATAGAGAAGAAGGAAAGACGATAGAATTTTAGTTCTGAATGAAAGAAGAGGTAGGTTGACAATACGGAAAAGAAAGTGGAAGAAATATTGTCAAACAACTCGAGACCTAGTGCTCGTCACGCACTTAGCTCTGCAAAGAGTGCAAAGCTCTCTGAGGTATCTACTCACTCCTGGCCACGTCTCTCTTTTGAACATATCTTTTCAAATCCACAATGTTCCTAAGCCCTAACACCTTATGTGATTTCACAAACTCCAGTCTATAAGCATTTGGGTGAGGCTTCTCTACGATTCTAAATGGGCCCACGTACTCATCATAGCCCTCCAAGAATTTCTCTGTTTTACAAATACATATAGGAAAATCATTCTGCTCAGGATCCTCACATAGCTGCTTACTGATGAAAGGTATAGTAATTAGTTTACCCTTAATTTTTACCATAACATCATTGGTAAAAAAATTCACCCATCCTTCATATTTATTCAAAAAGTCAGCCCCCACCAACATGTCTACACTCAGTCCATTTATAACTAAGAAGTTCTGTCTTATTTCTACTTCCTTAAATGCTATGGGTAGAAACACTTCCTGTTTTACTGTCTTCTTAGTCTTACCGGTTGCTACTACAATGTTCAAGCCACTTACTGGCATCTTAACAATCTGTTTACTGTTAGGGAGTTCATTTACCAAGTTCTGGGATACTGCACAGACTTCCGATCCAGTATCTATCAAACATTTAACTGGTTCATTTAATACTCTTAGCTCTACTATCGGTTGCCCTAAGTACTCTTTATTTATTTTGGGTTCTGCTTCCTCCAATAAATCTTGCACAATTTCTCTCCTTTCGAAGCCTGTCTTTTGGGTGGCAATCACATTCACACTTACAGGGTTTATTTCATGCTTATTATCACCCTCAATTCTAGTGGCAGCTCCTATTAGCCTATCCACTATTGCTAAGTCAAAACATTTTTCCAATGTTTCCCCCTCTTTCTCATTAACCTCCTTTTCTACGACCCTATCCAAGGCGTCGTCATTAACCTCTACCTCCTCCTCTAATCTATCCTCTTCTTCGTAACTATCTACAACATCAATTATCTTATCAAGCACAGTCACAACCCTGCCATTATTACTGTTCTCACCCCTATCCGACAGCTCTTCATTAGTTTTACTGTGCATAATGTCTTTCTGATTATTACCCTTATAACTAGTACTTAGTTCTTCAATAAGTGGCTTCTTATGATTATTCTTACAGTTAATTGGTTCATTAACCTCCACTTGACTTAAAGCTACTATCTCTGTCTGTTTTACGTTATCCTCCCTAAATCTTGTAGCAACAACATTTATGTTAGGTGGTCGTTCAGGCTGCTTTCTTACGAATGGTTTTGCCAGCGGATTTAACTTTAAACGCTGTTGCCTACGATCGCCAGCACACTCGTAGACAATTAATGGTTTTCCGAGCGCGGTGCGTCATCACTATGCCTCCAGCTGACCGCCTCACCTCCTGACATCTGTCGGCCGCTGTCATACTGCTCGCGTTCATTGAACCTGTTAACATATGTTCTTCCTCTACCACGTGAACTGCCACGGTATCCGCCGCCTCTCTGAACACCCATCCTATTAATGTTTACATCCGCGCGATTGTCATTCTGCCTAGCAGGCGGGCGATGCTCCCTCCTCATGTTTTCTTCTTCTTTTTGGACGGATTCAACCCTTTCTAAATACTGTACGAACTTGTCAATGTTATCTCGGGGCGCAGATATGATCTTATTTTTCCAGTTCCACGGTAGCTTATTTTCTACCCCTAATATGATCTGTTCTGTTTCTAACTTATTACTAAGGTAGGACAGAGTTGTTACCCACCTTTGAACAAATCGTTTGATGCCCTCTCTCTTGGGGTCATACTTCTCTCCCGACCAGAACCGATTAAGAACATCCATCTGCTTTCTCTTTCCCCAGTATTCCTCAAAGAACGCTAATTTAAATTCTGACAATTTCGCGTATTTTTCAGAGGCTAAATTCCCCCATACTCTGGCCTCTCCCATCAAATTTGAAGTGATAAAGCCTATCTTTTGTTTATCGCTCCATACTTTCGGCAAAACGTCTTCAAAATCGTTCCAAAATTCTCTGGGGTGCATGTTCTTACTTGGGTCAAATTTTAAAAACTGTCTGTGGGTAACATACGCAACCTCGGTAGATTCAATTATTCCACTGGAAATTATACTATCACTATGGTTAGAAACACACTGTTCTACTTTGGTTAGTCTGCATTCATGCCCACAAAGTTGCTCATTCACACTTTCACTGAAATGGCTTATGTGAGTCTCTAAATTATTGACCTTATTTACAACTTGCTCTCCAAGTTTCTCACACCGAATTTTGGTATCATTTACTTTACATTCTAAGGCGGCATGATTAATTTCATTGGAATTCTCTACCACTTTTATGTGCTCACATACTTTATCTAATTCTGCATCAACATGGGATTTAAATTGCTGTTGATCCTCAGTAACCTGTTCGATTCGTGTCGTCAATTCACTTTGCACTTGAACAATATTTTCTGTACATTCTAGTTTAACCTGCTGTATTTCAACATTTACTTTACTACTGAGCACTGCTAAATCTTGCTTCCAACAGTCTCTGAGATCGGATATTTTGGAATCTAAATCAGCGCCCATTTTAGTCATCTCATTACTTAAATCAGATCCTAATTTAGACATTTTTGAATCCATTTGTGACATATTAGTTTCCAATTTTGATATACTGGAATCCATTTTTGACATACTGGAATCCATCTTACTTGACATATTGGAATCCAACACGTTCATCTTAGTTAATAGATTCATCAGCATACTGGCGACATTATCCTTCGCCCCCTCATTTGCTGATACAATGTCCCTATTAACATTAACTACCGGCATGGGTAACTGTAACTCACTGGGCACTGACATATTTGGATCTGACTCCAAACTATAATTAACATAGGATGAATCAGTCAAACTACTACTGAAATTGGGTTGAGACACGTCTAAACTAAAATTCATGGGGTCATTTTCCCCTGTCTCCATCCCACTATCACAACTTAGTTCCGTCTTTTTGTCACTTGGTTGAAACTCAGCCATTTTTCTCAGTTTGACTCCACAAACACACAAAGTTTTCAAAAGCACTGTACTTAACTTTGTGCTTCGGCGTGCTGCGTTGCTGCTAGATGAAACTGCGGGTCCGTTCACCATACACTGCAATGCTGTACCAGTTTCCGGGCCCCCGCTCGAATCAGCGCTGCCAACTGCCACTGCTGTCGTCGCCTCTGCGTAGTCTCCGTAGCTCGTCGTCTGCCAGACGCCGTCGTAGACTGCTATTCCAATCGGCGCGTAGTCACCGAAAAATTCTTCCGTTCCGTACAACACATTACAGTTCACGGACACTTTCACTGTCCTTCCTATTCACGTGGCGATATCAATTTGTACGCTACACAGTTCCTACACATAGCGAGCACTTCTGTATTGTCCGGTAATTGTCACTACTGCTTTTTTTTTTTTTTGAAATTCACTGGAATTTACTATTTTTATTTCCCGGCCGATGCACCACTTGCGACGGGTCAGGCTCTTATCGCGCAGTTTCCTTTCCCTGAAAGAAAATCCACCTACCTCGTTTCTTAGGTAGTTGCTGCACTCGCCTCTCCTGATAGCAGCTACTGGAAAAATTGCAGAAAAGCAGTGTTGAAGAAACTGCAATTTAATAGCCGCTCACCGGAGGCCGCGATACATGTTTGCTGAAATACAATCTATGAGCAATCTTCCTAAATAAATTGAGTTATTGGAATGGTAGTAATTGTTTACTCAAACGAGAACGCGAAGTTGGTAATTCTATTTAAGCTCTTTATTGTCTTTAAGCCTGATCATCAGCCCGCTAATCTACGTTTGAAGAAAGTTCAGTTCACAATTCTATCCACACTCAAACCCCGCCAGAATTAGCTTTCAAAGTTACGGAATTTACTTAACTGCAACACAGACGATTTTCTAACATACACGTTTGCAGTCGATGTTCAATAATAGTTCGTTTTTTAACGTTAATGCTCGCCATAAGCACTTAGTAAAAGTTTACGAAGTACCGCCACGCTTTTAATTATTAAAGTTACTCGCGTCTTTCGCGGAACGAAAAGTCACAACTCGCTCAAACTCACACTACGCGTTACTGGACTCTTCCAGTCTCAAATCGCACAGTACCGAACCGATGAAGCCGTTTTATGACTTCATTTTACACATTATTCGCGAGGACACATCAAGCATGTCTCTTCTCGATCACAGTTCCTTCGCGACTCCTCATCCACTCGCGACTCACTCTCCTACTCTGCTAACCGTCCTCGCATCTCATTGGCTCACACATCACACAGCCAATCAGAATTAACTCTTTGGGTGCGCCTCGCGCCAAAATCTAGCACGCACCAGTCATGACTTCTGAATCATTTACGTCATGATTTCTTGTTACACAAAATTTACTGTATAATTTAACAAACCGAAAGGAAAACTAGACTTTACTTTATTTCCAGAAATTATTTAAATACTCGCGAACGTTCTGGCTGCTTGTACAATACCATACACTCTTGGACATCCGACATTCACTAAGATGGGGAACCACTGGCGACTCTGTTCCCACGGTTACATCGTCTGAACACTTGCGAGTTCCAACATAGATTTTATACACTTGCAAAGAATGGCGAATGTCCCTCTTTCATTCACTCAGGCACACTCATTCACTCTCACCTACTCATATAAAATAACTGTTCACAAAAATTCAAAACATTTATGGTTTTAACAAAGTTATAGGTGAATTTCTAAAAGTAAAATTCTCAAAATAAATACAAAAGCACGGAAGGTGATTTTGTTTCATAGTTGGATGGTCACTGAAGGTGATCTATACATAATGGTATTTATTTAGACTCGAAAATTGTAGAAATTTGCGTTTTCTGTAAGATTTTTCTAATTTCCAAAATATGCAGGTTTCAAAGCTCAAATTTGGATGACTTATTTTTTTTTCATAACAGAAACTAGTATATTAACTTTTAATTTCCTCAGGTTCCTCAGTTAGAAGTTATTAAAGATGAAAGTTCCACGTTATACACGCGGCTAGTTAGCGCACAGGTCTTACATTCTCACGGTACAGACATGCCATATGGTCGTGACGTCAGACGAACGGACACCGGTAATCTGCCCGCTACAGCACATATGCTAATCTGATGGCTACTTTACAGTCTGTCTACATTTCACAGTAAATATTTGATAGAAAACTGTGCGCTCGCACTAGTTGCGACGCCACACATGGCTGCGGTTACCCTCGACGCTGCATCACAGACAGGAGCGTCTGCGATGATGAACTCAACGACGAACCTGGTAGCACGAATTTTTTCCGATGAATCCAGGTTCTGTTTACAGCATCATGATGGTCGCATCCGTGTTTGGCGACATCGCAGTGAACGCACATAGGAAGCGTGTATTCGTCATCGCCATACTGGCGTATCACTCGGCGTGACGGTATGGGGTGCCATTGGTTACACGTCTCGGTCACATCTCGTTCGCATTGACGGCACTTTGAACAGTGGACGTTACATTTCAGATGTGTTACGACCGGTGGCTCTACCCTTCATTCGATCCCTGTGATACCCTCATGTCAGTAGGATAATGCACGACCGCATGTTGCATGTCCTGTATGGGTCTTTCTGGATACAGAAAGTGTTCGACTGCTGCCCTGGGCAGTACATTCTCCATATCTCTCAACAACTGAAAACGTCTGGTCAATGATGGCCAGCAACTGGCTCGTACCAATACGCCAGTCACTATTCTTGATGAACTGTAGTATCGTGTTTGAGCTGCATGGACAGTTGTACCTGTACACGCCATCCAAGCTCTGTTTGAGTCCATGCTCAGTCGTATCAAGGCCGTTATTACGGCCAGAGGTGGTTGTTCTGGGTACTGAGTTCTCAGGATCTATGCAGCCAAATTGCGTAAATTGTAATCAAATGTCAGTTCTGGTGTATGTGTGCAATGAATACCCGCTTTTCATCTCCATTTCTTCTTGGTGTAGCAATTTTAACGACCAGTAGTGTATTTCAAATTGTATAAGTCATCAGTCGGAACTATACCTGCAAAACTACCAAAGGCTAGTATAGATTGCCATAAGTAAGAGTCAATTATGGCTAGTCAATATCGTACCCACTTTACCTGTGTATTAGGTGTGTTGCATACCTATCAGGCGTTGCCTCGAAACAATTGCACTTTTTATCTACGCCATCATTGTCGTATTAGGTTCCCATAGAAACTGGAAGCTGTGAACCATCTATGGAACATTATTGTTTTACACAGTTATCCTCCACTCTACTACTTGAAAACACAGTATTTACAGCAAAATTGAAATTATGAATGTTCCATGTTTTACTCGAAAATTGTTTTCAATGTGAAACAGAAGGACAGCACTAGAGAACGCAACTTTCTCAAAAAAAAAAAAAAAAAAAAAAAAAAAAAAAAAAAAAAAAAGACAAAAGAAAAACGGTACTTAAGAAACAGGTGAAACAAAACGGTATCAAGCATCACTTCTTCAGGACTTTGTCGACCTTAGATAAAATATGTTTCTTATGTTGCTAAACAAATTTTGCACTAATCAGTAAGAGAAAACTCTTGCCTTTGATCCTAATAAAGAACGTTCTGTTGAGTACAAAAGAACAACTGTAATTATATAGTTTTTTATGTTTGTGCATGTGAACTGTACTTGCATCAAAAGTAATTGCTTTAGTTACATAAGAGCGCAGAAGTTACGTCGTCAGCTAATTTGTATTACTTATGAAATGCAATTTATATTTTGTAAGGACACAGAATACACAATGGACTACCGCTAAACGACGCGCAGTCCTAGCTATGTGCTAAAAAAACGAACAAAAACAAAGACAAGTCGTCAGCCCTCAATTTCTCTCTCGTACATTCATTTATGTTCCTTTACTACCAATGCTACCAACACTACGAGGGATCCTACTAATTCGTATGTCGTTTACTTGAATTGCTATTTTAGTCTTGTTTGAGTTTATTTTCGGTTTGAGGTTGTCAGAGGAAACAGACAAAGTTTGTACATATAATTCACGTCCTTTTCAGAATCTTCTAGCACTACAATATCATCATTGTATTTGTTTACCATTCATTTCTACCCGTTTATGCGGGCTTTCATTGTTTGCACTCTTCTTTCTATAAATAAATCAAATTTGGAGGGAGAGGACAGCCTTCTCGGATACCTCTTCCTTTGCTAGCCTCTTACTTAATGCCATTGACATCTATTTCTGTACTCTGGTTTTTGTGTAGACTGATCGGCCTCAGTAGTTTAGTGGTGATCGTAGCTGAATGCTATGCGTCGGATTCGGGTTCGATTCCTGGGTGAATCGAAGGTTTCCTCCAGTCTGGAACTGGTCGTTTTGTTGTCTCACCATCGTTTCGTCATCATCGATACGCACGTCACCGAAGTGATGTCAGATAAAAAGATTTGCACCAGGGGACCGAACATCCTGAAAAGCGGTTCCCAGCCAAAATATGCAATACCATACGCACCTTTCTTCTTAGATTGATTCGCAGTCTCTTCTGTCTCCAGTTTTATTCAGTTTTTCAAACTGTCGTCTGAGCCAGTCTACTGTATCAAAAGATTTTTCTAGGTCTGCATGTGCATCTACGTGATTACTCTTCTATTCACAATAAAATGCCTCGCAGAGGGTTCAATGAAAAGTATATACTTTTCTTTTTTAATCCCAGCTTGTCTTTCTAATCGCATATAATTTTAATACCATTATCTGCCACCACATTTGAAATTCTTCTAGTTTATAATTATGTGTCTCCGCTCGGTAAACTTCATTCGCTACGTGAAATAACATATAAGTTAACTCGACGGATGCGAGTCCCGTTGTACCAATGTCACACTCCCACTGTTATAGCTTGTTTTGGCAATATATTCCCGCAAAGCCACAAAGCCAGATAAATTCAGTTGATAACACCACAACTACATTAGCTATACACATATTTATGAAATGGTCGAAAGAATCGTTACCACCTTCAATAGAAACGCTATGTAATTTTAATATTTGGTTTATTAATTCAGTTGTCATCAACATAATAAAATCGCCAATACTTCAGTGACGGACAAGTACTCAAAGCAATTTTTCTGCGTTGCCGATGATATAGCTTTGCTTGTATAATAACTCTTGTCTTGGTGGATGACTGTATCGGACACGGGTTTCCACCTGCAGTTTATTTTTCTCTCGTATACAGAGAAACAACGGAGAGTTCAGACAGTACTGGGAGAAAAAGTAAACTGTGGATCGGTGGATGGGAACCTTTGTCCGAAAACCTCATTCTCCCAGTCAAAAGAGCACCACTTTCATAGGAGACAACGCCTATCTACGCAACTGCTAGCTCCATATTCTCCACTGACGATTGTGGCAATTTGTCGCGATCACTGAATAGTGAACGTCGTTGCGCGACCGTTCGTCTACAGTCTGTTGGCATACAAAGTCACCTTTACTGCCGAAGGAGTGCATTAGCGGCAGGAGCCAGCGCCTGTAACTTCGACGCTGTGTGGCGTCGTTGGACAACATTTCTAACTCTCTACAACCCCTCGAAGTTTGTCCCAACATTACGGACACCCTGTCCATTTCTCCCGCAGTTTTGTAGACATTTATCATAGCGTGGCACAAGATTCTGCCTGCTTTCCTTAGAGAATGTTACCGTCTGTGGTGTCAATCCTGTGGTAACATGCTCTCTGACTTCGTGTTCGTTTTGAGCCTCTGACTACCATGAGCGCATTCAGGTGCAAAACAGGATGCACGTCTCCAGGGGCGCGTTCTGGGCTATTGTAAGGGTCGTCTAAGTGGCTTCAGCCAAGTTTCTATGTGAGTTGTCACGTCTCGTTTGTAGTGTGAGATCATGAGCTGTCATGAATCAAAACAACACCGTTACGAGCTTTTCGCAGTGCTTATTCTGTATTGCGTGACGTAACTTTATAAGCGCCCCGCAGTCATGGACTGTGCGGCTGATCCCGGCGGAGGTTCGAGTCCTCCCTCGGGCATGGGTGTGTGTGTTTGTCCTTAGGATAATTTAGGATAAGTAGTGTGTAAGATTAGAGACTGATGACCTTAGCAGTTAAGTTCCATAAGATTCCACACACATTTGAACATTTTTTATAAGCGTGCCACTATAAACATTGGCACTGATTGTTTCAGCTCGCGGTAAAAAGCATGCCAGTAGAACGCCGTGCCTGTCCTAGATGACTGTACGCATGACTTTTCGAAGTGTCATGATCTATTTCGCTTTAATCTTTAGTGTTGATAGAGAATGCATCTACTCCATTGATTATCGTTTCTATTGAAAGGATTTCATAAGCGACCCAAATCTCATCTATCATGTTTATAAAGTCATCACTATTTTTGCTGCAACGTGTCGAAAAGTAAAGTGCATTGACTAAACGCCGTTTCTTGTACTGCTCTTTAAGAGTTTACGGCACCCGATGAGCACACAGTTTTTGATAATTCACTCGTCGATGAATGTCGACCGGTTTAGTGTTCTTCGCATTCAGAGAGCAAATTACAGACGTAGCTTCACACGCGGGAGGGAGAGGGGGGCGGGGACAGGTTCAATCGACTTCGCAGTCATAAACTACCATTATACAGAACAAACAACTCAGAAAAAACTCAAAATGTTGTCATTTCGTTCTCCTTGACTCAAAGCAAGTACTGGCCAGCCGCCAAACTCGATTGTAGCGTTGCCGCAGTGAGAGATACAAGCGGAAACCACATTCTCGTCGTAGTCGTATGTATCTGAAAACGTAACGTGTTGCAACTAGCATTCTAAATACAATAATACTTATTCAGGTTAGAACCAAGTTGTGGCTGAGCGGTTCTAGGCGCTACAGTCTGGAGACGCGCGACCGCTACGGTCGCAGGTTCGCTTCCTGCCTCGGGCATGGATGTGTGTGATGTCCTTAGGTTAGTAAGGTTTAAGTAGTTCTACGTTATAGGGGACTGATGACCTCAGAAGTTAAGTCCCATAGTGCTCAGAGCCATTTGAACCATTTTTTTACAACCAAGTTCTATCCTTGCTAATCAGTTAGTCAATCAATAAACTACTCCATCTGTACCCCCAGAGAAGAGAAGAGTGCCTCTTAGAAGAAAAGACATCCCTGTGTATGACAGCACTTCAACAAGAAGCGCCATTTACATTTAATCACATAGCAGCTCTCGTTTTGGAACGCTTGCCATTTACGGCGTTTTCACACCATAGTTTGCTTTTATAACGCCTTGAACGTACTCCGTTTTTTAGGTAATGGTACAACAGAGGTACCTCCTCTTCTTTGGAACGGCATCATCAGAAGGTGACCCTCTAAATATTGCGTACGTTTTGAATGTGATGTACCATTTACTTACTGCATTTACCATTCTTTAAATACTTTTAGCCAACGTATTTTTATCTCGTTGCCAATAGAGTCGTAAAAGTTTGGTTTAACTCACTGTAAAATAGTTGACTTTATTGTAGAATTGCAGAATCACAATACATGTTGCTTTATTAATAAAAGTGAAACCCATCTGGTGTAACACTCTCTTAAATAATAGTTCCGTAAAGACAAGGAAGAAAAGGTAGTAGTAATAATTGTCATGTTAACAGCTGCTGCTGAAAATGCTCATAAAAACATAGTTTTTGATGATTTAGATAGTCAGAGTCAGACTTTTCATATCCATGAGTCAGCCTTATGACGATCGTGGGCAGCTGCTAGTATTTCCATATTACCAGCCGCGCGAAGTGGCCGCGTGGTTAGAGGCGCCATGTCACGGATTGCGCGGCCCCACCCGCCGGAGGTTCGAGTTCTCCCTCGGGCATGGGCGTCTGTGTTGTTCTTAGCATAAGTTAGTGTAAGCTAGTTTAAGAAGTGTGTAAGTTGGTCGCTTAAGAATTCACGCACACACCAGTTATTACCAGTTATTGTTAGTTCTTAAATACGTTTATTCCCTTCTTTCCTGTCGCGCTTTAGACATGGCTCCCTATTTTTCTGCACTCTGTACCTAGATGAACAAGACCGATCTGCCGACGCCAAGTCAGACACTGTGGCGTAATCCATGGAATACCGGCGAGGGTCATTGCCACAAGCCGCCCGTTTACGGCCAGCAAGTGCTTGAGACCTCCACGTTATTGTTCTACATTGTTGTTGAACTTCGTTGCTGCAACTTCATGGAAGGAAGGAAGGAAGATTAGTGTTCGAAGTTACGTCTTCAATGAGGTCAGTAGAGAGGGAGCACAAGCTCGGAATATTTTAAAGGTGAGGAAGGAAATCAGCCGTGCCTTTTCAAAAGAACCGTCCCGGCATTTATATGGAGCGACTGAGTGAAATCACTGAAAACCTGAATCTTGCTCGACGGACGCGGATTTGAAACGTCGTCCTCCCGAATGCCTGTCTAGTGTGCTAACCACTGCATCACCTCACTCGGTGCAATGTGATGGAGACCCAGTGAGCTCATCTGGCTCATCGTGCTTGTGGAGGTCGCTTTAGATGCCCCGTGAAAGATGAATACCAAGTCGTGATGCGTTATCATTTCACTCATGCGATCTGATTGCTTCTTGTAAACCAATATCTACAGCCACATTTTACAAGCCACGTTACGGTGCGTGGTAGAGAGTACCTTGCGTACCTTTGTCACTCCCACCCCTCTTCTCCCCCCCCCCCCCCCTCTCCTCACCATCTCCCACTCAGGAATTTATTTTATTTTTCGAGTCCAGGACATGAAATAATGACAAAAACTAATAAGTATTGATCGACATAACAAAAGTACAGAATTAAATATGTACACTAGTATTTATGACACAGATTCAATAATACATACAAACAAGCAGCAGATAAACAAGCAGCAAGATGATTGTATTTTTTGACGGGCCCAGTATTCGGCGGTTATCACAGCAGTTTCGCTGGCTGCAGCAAGATCACAGATGGTGCATGCAGCCGGTAGCTTCCTGCAGACTAGCAGGTCCTGTACGTCACCACACTGATAAGTCTCCTCCTCATTACTGAAGCCCCACTTCCTGATACCGGCTTTGCACCTTGGCACTTCAACTCTGTCTGTTCAAAGTCTTCCAGGTCACAAATGACAGGTGTGAACCTTCGGCTATGTCCTCCTTGACCGTTATGTGGTTGTCTTCAGCTAGGGAGTCTCGCCAAAGCTCCTCTCTCCGAATTCTGGGAGATGAACGATTTGCCATATTTTTCTGTAGGAAGCTTTTTCTGGACCTCAGTCTTGGCTGTTGCAAGTCATGTCCGAACGAAGGATGTCTATGTTCGATTTATTGTTTTTTCTTCTCCACTTCTGTTGCAGCTTGCCTTCAAATGCGTGGCGGTGCTATACCCATAATTTGGTACAGCTTATTGACAGGAGTAGGCCGTAAGCAGCTTGTAACAATGCGTCCTGTCTCCTTCAGGGCTGTATCTCAATGTTTAGCGCGTGCAGAGTTTTGCCAGACGGGTGCTGCGTATTCTGCGGTGGAGGAACATAGTGCCAAGACAGATGTTCTAAGCACTCAGGAAGGGTTTGCAGAAAGAACGATCACTAGTAAACTTCCTTGTGAGGTCGAATCTCTCAAATTTTATCTTCATGGTCTTCTCTCGAGATATGTGTAGGAAGAAACAATAGGCTCGTTGTATCTAGCAACGCGCGCTCTGCAAATTTTAAAAGGAACACATGCTGTGATGCAGAGCGCCTCTCTTTACAGCGTATGCCACTCCTAAGGTACCGTTTATTTTCAGATAAGAGCGCGTTTTACCGTACTTCGAGGTTTGCTATTTCATATACGTGAAGTGAATGTATCAGCACTGCAGTACATACGGAGTGCGTAGTGAGCGGTAGGTTGCCAAGCCGAGTAGCAGAGGCGGTTGGACGTCTAGCACTTTCAGAGCCAGTGAGATAATGTTCCGATGCAGAAATCGCTCGTGAGGTCAGGAAAGAGATATGTAGGGAAAGTACAGTTATTCTGCCGCGAATCAACTAATCGTTATTAATAAGTATTTGCTAACAAAAGTTGCCTTTTGCTGCTCATATATTTGGAGGGGTCTACAAGTCATGAATACTACCTTTCAGGATTTTACAATTCCAGGGTATGTTGATATTAATAAATAAATGAATAACTTTGGCATAACCGAAGATGTATGATCTTATACGAACTATACTGATTGTACGCTCAAGTTACAAACTGTGGGCCATAGTCGGCAGTCGTCGATAGGATGCATTTCAATCGAGTCATGTGATAAACCATGCTCTCGTACCGGTAGTAGTTACCCTACAATCAGTGTGAACAAGTTCATTTTACGGCGTTTCTTAAATAAACGACCATAAAGGCATCCCATGTAAAAATTATTTGCACAAAGACCTTCTTCCCACTTCATTACGTAAAACATAGACAGTAGTATTGCCCTTTCAGAATCCGACGGCGTTGCTACGGTTTTGCAAGGGGACATAAAAGTGCGAGAATATCTCCACATAACAGGTAGGAAGAATTTCTAAGCGGTGGTTTACTAAGTCAGTTCGAGGACGGACTGGCTTAATTAAAGGAAAACTCGTGTGGGAAAGCGTGGCCAGTTATACGGCACGCCTCTTGTACCATCACCGGCTAAACTGAGACATTTCTGGAGGTTTAGCAAGGGTCGGGGTCTCTTGCACACCTCAGTTCACTGTGCATTTCCTTGACGCTTTCGTGCTTACTGAATGAACCCGTACTGAAACATGCTGCTCTTCCTTAGGTCTTCTCTATGTCCCCTATCAGTCATTTCTGGTACGGGTCTTTGACTGACAAGCAAGATTCAAGTATTAGTCGAATGAAGGCTTTGTAAGCCAACTACTTTCTGTATGGGCTACCCTTCCTGAGGATTCCTTCAACGAATGTCAGTCTGTCATCTGCCTTACCTGCGATTAGTTTCATGTGATCGTTCCACTCCTACATACGTTATGTCTGTAACCGCTTCCAGTTATTGTTCTGCAATCGCGTAATCATGCAGTAGTGGACGTTCTGCCTGTATATTCCCAAAACGTTATATTTATGCTGAGGGCCAACCGCCGATCCCTGCATTAATGCATTAATGTCGGGTCTTCCTGCATTTCGCTATAGACTTATAGCGTTGAGATTTTTTTGTGCGAGACGGCATTACGTGTGGGAAGTCTCACGGAATTTTCGAATTTATGCACTAGGACATTAGTGTATATTTTAAACGTAATGGTCCTAGTAGACTCCACTTCCTTGCCTGAAGCCAGTTTCACTTCTTAAGACTTCTCTCCGCTGAGAATGACATGATGTGTTCTGTTTGTTAGGAACCTAGTGTCCGTTACAGTGTTGGTCTCATATTCCCTGCACTTGTACAGGATATCCCAAAATAATGTATACACTCTTTGAAACTGAACATCTCTTTAAAGAAGTGGGTTAGAAATACAATTTTAGTGGTGTTAGGTGCCTTATGGTTCAACTTAAAGTGGTAAATGTTCAAATTAGTGTCCGTCCATTGCGATACACCGTCGACAACGACTTATGACTGAGCGACATACCCCCTTTGTTTCCAAGGAAATAGCATCACAGGCTTGCTCAGTTTGCTCTCTAGGATAATCCACTGTGTGTGGTCTCGCAGCGTAAACAGTGTTGCTGAGAGTACCCTACAGGAAGAAGTCTAGAGGGATACTCCCTCTTCGTCCTATCCATCTGGCAGGGAATGTACGACTGAGAAGTGCCCTCACATCCAGGTGAAAGTGAGGTGGCGCCCCATCCTGTTGAAAGTAATAATCTTCATTTCCAAACACAACGCTAAGATCAGGAGTTATCATTTCCAAGGTTTCCAAGTACGAGTCGCCCGTGACAGTCTTGTCAAAGAAGTATGGCCCGATTAACCCCCTAGAAGACAGACCACACCAGACTGTTACTCCTGGTAGATTAGCATGCCTTTTCTCGGTTGCGTATGGGTTCTCCCTGGCCCAGTACACGCAGTTATGGCTGTTAATTGTTCAATCAAGTTTAAACGTCGCTTCATCTTACCAAAGAATTCGATCTTGGAAACGTTGCTCTTTTTCACATCTGTTAATGAACCACTGACAAAATTCCCTTCGCCTATCAGGATCATCCTCGTTAAGAGCACGGAGAAGTCTTGGAATTAAAGTTCTGAGACCGCTAAATCCTATGCACACTCCTTCTGCAGATACCAGTCTCACGAGAGCATTACCTCACGGATTTCTTCGTGGATCGTGTGTATGCCTGGATTACTCCATCAACACTCTCATTGTCTGTTGAACTTCTCTTTCGTTCGCTAGATACACTTCCTCATATCGTGCACCTTTCCTTCGACTTCAAACTTATCTCTGACTCTTGTAATTGTTACACTTGCCAGTGGTGGCGTTCCAAATTCAATTCTGTAACGTCGGCGTATCGCACTCACATTCTCTGTTTTCCAGGAACACTTTAGCACTCATTTCCGTTTTTCAAACGATAACGCCAAGTCTGCTGACAATCCTGCAATAAAAGAAAGCATTGTTATGTTTTCACCACCTTCTTAATTATTATCCATAAAAATTGTATTTCTGTCTACTTTAATTAAAGAGACATTCTGTATCAAAGAATGCATACATTATTTTCGGGCATCCTGTATTTCATTCGTTGAGCGGCAGTGCAGAAACATGTCGAAAGGCTTCCGGAAGTTGAGGAAAACGGAATAAATTTGGACGCCTGTATCTACAGTCCCTCGTGGGCGAACAAAGTGAACTACACTACTGGCCAATAATATTGCTACACCAAGAAGAAATGCAGATGATAAACGGGTAATCATTGGACGAATATATATTATACTAGAACTGACATGTGATTACATTTTCACGCAATTTGAGTTCATACATCCTGAGATTCCCCCCCCCCCCCCCCCCCCCCCATGAAGCATGGACCTTGCCGCTGGTGGGGAGGCTTGCGTGCCTCAGCGACACAGATAGCCGTACCGTAGGTGCAACCACAATGAAGGGGTATCTGTTGAGAGGCCAGACAAACGTGTAGTTCCTGAAGAGGGGCAGCAGCCTTTTCAGTAGTTGCAGGGGCAAC
Source organism: Schistocerca gregaria (assembly GCF_023897955.1). Taxonomy (NCBI): domain Eukaryota; kingdom Metazoa; phylum Arthropoda; class Insecta; order Orthoptera; family Acrididae; genus Schistocerca; species Schistocerca gregaria. Next base: position 146,331,304 of record NC_064921.1, read on the forward strand.
AGTCTGGATGATTGACTGATCTGGCCTTGTAACAATAACCAAAACAGCCTTGGTGTGCTGGTACTGCGAACGGCTGAAAGCAAGGGGAAACTACAGCCGTAATTTTTCCCGAGGGCATGCAGCTTTACTGTATGATTAAATGATGATGGCATCCTCTTGGGTAAAATATTCCGGAGGTAAAATAGTCCCCCATTCGGATCTCCGGGCGGGGACTACTCAAGAGGACGTCGTTATCAGTAGAAAGAAAACTGGCATTCTACGGATCGGAGCGTGGGAAGTCAGATCCCTTAATCGGGCAGGTAGGTTAGAAAATTTAAAAAGGGAAATGGACAGGTTTAAGTTAGATATAGTGGGAATTAGTGAAGTTCGGTGGCCGGAGGAACGAGACTACTGGTCAGGTGACTACAGGGTTATAAACACAAAATCAAATAGGGGTAATGAAGGAGTAGCTTTAATAATGAATAGGAAAATAGGAATGCGGGTAAGCTACTACAAACAACATAGTGAACGCATTATTGTGGCCAAGATAGATACGAAGCCCAGACCTACTACAGTAGTACAAGTTTATATGCCAACTAGCTCTGCAGATGACGAAGAAGTTGAAGAAATGTATGATCAAATAAAAGAATTCAGATAGTGAAGGGTGACGAAAATTTAATAGTCATGGTTGACTGGAATTCGGTAATAGGAAAAGGGAGAGACGGAAACGTAGTAGGTGAATATGGACTGGGGCTAAGAAATGAAAGAGGAAGCCGCCTGGTAGAATTTTGCACAGAGTACAACTTAATCATGGGTAACACTTGGTTCAAGAATCGTAAAAGAAGGCTGTATACATGGAAGAAGCCTGGAGATACTGACAGGTTTCAGATAGATTATATAATGGTACGACAGAGATATAGGAACCAGGTTTTAAATTGTAAGACATTTCCAGGGGCAGATGTGGGCTCTGACCACAATCTGTTGGTTATGACCTGTAGATTAAAACTGAAGAAACTGCAAAAAGGTGGGAATTTAAGGAGATGGGACCTGGATAAACTACAAGAACCAGAGGTTATACGGAGTTTCAAGGAGAGCATAAGGGAGCAATTGACAGGAATGGGGGAAAGAAATACAATAGAAGAAGAATGGGTAGCTTTGAGGGATGAAGTAGTGAAGGCAGCAGAGGATCAAGTAGGTAAAAAGACAAGGGCTAGTAGAAATCCTTGGGTAACAGAAGAAATATTGAATTTAATTGATGAAAGGAGAAAATATAAAAATGCAGTAAATGAAGCAGTCAAAAAGGAATACAAACGTCTCAAAAATGACATCGACAGGAAGTGCAAAATGGCTAAGCAGGGATGGCTAGAGGACAAATGTAAGGATGTAGAGGCTTATCTCACTAGGGGTAAGATAGATACTGCCTACAGGAAAATTAAAGAGACCTTTGGAGAAAAGAGGACCACTTGTATGAATATTAAGAGCTCAGATGGAAACCCAGTTCTAAGCAAAGAAGGGAAAGCAGAAAGGTGGAAGGAGTATATAGAGGGTCTATACAAGGGCTATGTACATGAGGACAATATTATGGAAATGGAAGAGGATGTAGATGATGATGAAATGGGAGATACGATACTGCGTGAAGAGTTTGACAGAGCACTGAAAGACCTGAGTCGAAACAAGGCTCCCGGAGTAGACAACATTCCATTGGAACTACTCACGGCCTTGGGAGAGCCAGTCCTGACAAAACTCTGCCATCTGGTGAGCAAGATGTATGAGACAGGCGAAATACCCTCAGACTTCAAGAAGAATATAATAGTTCCAATCCCAAAGAAAGCAGGTGTTGGCAGATGTGAAAATTACCGAACTATCAGTTTAATAAGTCACAGCTGCAAAATACTAACGCGAGTTCTTTACAGACGAATGGAAAAACTAGTAGAAGCCGACCTCGGGGAAGATCAGTTTGGATTCCGTAGAAATGTTGGATCACGTGATGCAATACTTTCGGTACGACTTATCTTAGAAGCTAGATTAAGGAAGGGCAAACCTACGTTTCTAGCATTTGTAGACTTAGAGAAAGCTTTTGACAATGTTGCCTGGAATACTCTCTTTCAAATTCTGGAGATGGCAGGGGTAAAATACAGGGAGCGAAAGGCTATTTACAATTTGTACAGAAACCAGATGGCAGTTATAAGAGTCGAGGGACATGAAACGGAAGCAGTGGTGGGGAAGGGAGTGAGACAGGGCTGTAGTCTATCCCCGATGTTATTCAATCTGTATATTGAGCAAGCAGTGAAGGAAACTAAAGAAAAATTCGGAGTAGGTATTAAAATCCATGAAGAAGAAATAAAAATGTTGAGGTTCGCCGATGACATCGTAATTCTGTCAGAGGCAGCAAAGGACTTGGAAGAGCAGTTGAACGGAATGGATAGTGTCTTGAAAGGATGATATAAGATGACCATCAACAAAAGCAAAACGACGATAATGGAATGTAGTCTAATTAAATCGGGTGATGCTGAGGGAATTAGATTAGGAAGTGAGACACTTAAAGTAGTAAAGGGGTTTTGCTATTTGGGGAGCAAAATAACTGATGATTGTCGAAGTAGAGAGGATAAAAAATGTAGACTGGCAATGGCAAGGAAAGCGTTTCTGAAGAAGAGAAATTTATTAACATCGAGTATAGATTTAAGTGTCAGGAAGTCTTTTCTGAAAGTATTTGTATGGAGTGTAGCCATGTATGGAAGTGAAACATGGACGATGAATAGTTTGGACAAGAAGAGTATAGAAGCTTTCGAAATGTGGTGCTACAGAAGAATGCTGAAGATTAGATGGATAGATCACATAACTAATGAGGAAGTATTGAATAGGATTGGGGAGAAGAGAAGTTTGTGGCACAACTTGACCAGAAGAAGGGATCGGTTGGTAGGACATGTTCTGAGGCATCAAGGGATCACCAATTTAGTATTGGAGGGCAGCGTGGAGGGTAAAAATCGTAGAGGGAGACCAAGAGATCAATACACTAAGCAGATTCAGAAGGATGTAGGTTGCACTAGGTACTGGGAGATGAAGAAGCTTGCACAGGATAGAGTAGCATGGAGAGCTGCATCAAACCAGTTTCAGGACTGAAGACCACAGCAACAGCAACAGATCCTGAGAAATCAGTACCGAGAACAACCACCTCTGGCCGTAATAACGGCCTTGATACGCCTAGGAATTCGGTCAAACAGAGCTTGGATAGCGTGTACAGGTACAGCTGCACATGCAGCTTCAACGCGATACCACAGTTCATCAAGAGTAATGACTGGCATATTGTGACGAGCCAGTTGCTCGGCCACCACTGACCAGACGTTTTCAGTTAGTGAGAGATCTGGAGAACGTGCTAGCCAGGGCAGCAGTCGAACGTTTTCTGTATTCAGAAAGGCCCGCACAGGACCCGCACCATGCGGTCGTGCATTATCCTGCTGAAATGTAGGGTTTTGCAGGAATCGAATGAAGGGTAGAGCCACGGGTCGTAACACATCTGAATTGTAACGTCCACTATTCAAAGTGCCTTCAATGCGAACAAGAGGTCACAGAGACGTGTAACCAATGGCACCCCATACCATCACACCGGGTGATACGCCAGTATGGCGATGTCGAATACACGCTTCCAATGAGCGTTCACCGCGATGTCGCCAAACACGGATGCTACCATAATGATGCTGTAAACAGAACCCGGATTCATTCGAAAAAATGACGTTTTGCCATTCGTGTATCCAGGTTCGTCGTTGAGCACACCATCGCTGGCGCTGCAGCGTCAAGGGTAATCACAGCCAAAGTCTCCGAGCTGATAGTCCATGCTACTGCAAACGTCGACGAACTGTTGGTGAAGATGGTTGTTGTCTTGCAAACGTTCCCATCTGTTGAGTCAGGAATCGAGACGTGGCTGCACGATCCTTGACAACCATGCGGATAAGATGCCTGTCATTTCGATTGCTAGTCATACGAGGCCGTTGGGATCCAGCACGGCGTTCCGTATTACCCTCCTGAACCCACCGATTCCATATTCTGGTAACAGTCATTAGATCTCGACCAACGCGGGCAGCAATGTCGCGATACGATAAACCGCAATTGCGATAGGCTGCAATCCGACTTTTATCAAAGTCGGAAACGTGATAGTACGCATTTCTGCTCCTTACACGAGGCATAATAACAACGCTTCACCAGGCAACGCCGGTAAACTGCTATTTGTGTATGAGAAATCGGTTGGAAACTTTCGACATGTCAGCACGTAGTAGGTGTCACCACCGGCGCCAACCTTGTGTGAATGCTCTGAAAAGCTAATGATTTGCATATCACAGCATCGTCTTCCTGTCGGTTAAATTTCACGTCTGTAGCACGTCATCTTCGTGGTGTAGCAATTTTAATGGCTAGTAGTGTTGGTTTCACGCGATATTTTCAAACCCGTGTTCTTTCCTCCAGAGGTGTTGTATGTACGTTAATGTCGTGTGTATGTACCCGGATAGCTGTGCCTCTTAAAGCACTGCTTCACGGATGGGGTGGTGGACCGACCTCGGATCGAGTTCGCCCGATGAATAAACGACGAGGGTCGGTGTAGCAGCCAGATTCGATGTGGTTTTTAGGCGGTTTCCCACACCCCACTAGGAAAATGCCTGGCTGGTACCCAATTCTCGCCTCAGTTACACGATTCTCAAACATTTGGAAAGTTTTCGCACACTTTCCCATGAATAACACTGCACGCAGACAGCTGTTGTACACATATTCCACCAAACGAGGTGGCGCAGTGGTTAGCACACTGGACGCGCATTCGGGAGTACGACGATTGAATCCCGCGTCCGGTCATCCTGATTTAGGTTTTCCGTGATTTCCCTAAATCGCTCCAGGCAAATGCCGGTATAGTTCTTTTGAAAGGGCGCGGCCGACTTCCTACCCTGTCCTTCCCTAATCCAATGAGACCGATGTCCCAGCTGTTTGGTCGCTTCCCCCAAAACAATTAACCCAACTCAACACATACAGCAGTCTCGATAGTTCGTGGTAAACGGGACCGGAACCACCTCGAACTATCGAAAACTTGGACTATCGAAATTTAAATGGGAATAAAAAATATTGCGATACTGTAAGTAATACAGGTCAAAATATGAACTTTATTAAAATAAAAGTATTTACACATGCATTTCCATTAGCAGAATAAATAAATAATTATTGTTAGACAAGTAATAGTGATGTGCCTTTTGTTTGACGAAGCTGAAACGTTTCCTCGCGGCAATGTCACGCCACCGTCTCAGGAGCAGTAGGCCAGTTGGTGTCGCCCCAGGCTGATGTTCCACGTAGCATATGACGGCCTCGACAGCAGCGTAGCCATCGGTGTGACTCATCATCGGAGCAGCCTCTGCCTCGTCATCCTAGTCACTCTCACACTGCGATAGAATGTTAACCATGTCAATTATAGAAGAGTCCGTCACTTCCAACTGTTCGTCCGAATTTAACCACTCGCCTACTTCCACCTCTTCACACCCTGCAATCTTCTGATTAAATTACACAATGGTTGATCGTCCTCGTCTGCTAAATCTTCAATTTCTGTGTCTGGCATACTTTCCTGTAGAATTTTCCTCCATGGCTTAGAAAATGTGTCTGACTTTATTTCGCTCCAAGATTCACTAATCCAGTACACGACGTCCGTCAAAGTCACTTTCTTCAAAGCTCCTACAATGCTTTCGTTGTCTCCGGAATGCAGAATTGACTGTAGCAATCGCCGTCGATACTTTTTTATTTTTTATTTGTTTTTAGACATTCCAGAACGCCCTGATCCTTATTCATGGGCTGAATGAGACAGGTAACGTTTGGTGGGTAAAACAAGGCGCGGATACCGTCGCACTGCAGTTCTCCTGCACTTGGATGTGAGGATGCATTATCCATGAGCAAAATTGCTTTGAATGGCAGTCCCCTTTAGTTTAAAAAATTCTTACAGTCAGGTACAAACGACTTAAAAAACCAGTTCTTGAAGATTTCCTGATTCATCCAGGCATTATTCTGATGTGTATAGTCAACCAGAAAAGTTGAGATGGAAACACTCGTGAATGCTCTTGGCTTGGCAGACTGCCCAATCACAACTAGTTTTAGTTTCTAGTTTCTAGTTGCATTTGAAGCTGCCATAACTTTAAGCCACTCTTTTCTTTTTTTGTGCCCAGGAGCACTTATTTCTTCACAAGAAGCAAGTGTTCTCGCTGGTAACATTTTAAAATTTAGTCCAGTTTCGTCACAGTTATATGTTTGTTCATTAGACACATTTTCGTCAGTTATGATTTTGAAACGGCCTGAGCGTCACCAGAGAGCTTTTCTCCACATACGTCAAGTTGACGCACTTCACACCTCTTCTTCCACTTGTCGAGCCAGCCCACACTAGCGCCGAAATTGTCGTCTCCTTTCTGCAGCTGGTTTCTGAAAAACAAAGCTGTTTCTTGCAAGATTGGGCCAGAATTCGGAGGACCCTTCTGTCTCTGTTGGGTAAACAGTGCCTCACTTGTTTTTTTTTTTTTTTTTCGAAGTCTTATTTCTTTATACTTCTTCGACTGAGAGATTCGTCTGAGCGTTTCTGTGAAGAAAACTGTTCCAATTTAAGTCGGTTTCTTCACCAGTCACCAACAGTAGTTTCATCGATACCATATTCGAGAGCAAGTTTTTTATTGTTTCTCCTTTGTCATCTTAGTGCTTCTACTTTTAGATGCAAAGGCACAAATTTCCTCTATTTTGTTACAGCACTCATCTTTGTAAGGTGTACAACGGAACACACAGTCAACAAAGAAAACGACACACAACACTGTACAGTACAGGTACTGGGAACTACAGCAGCGTATGAACCCCCCCCCCCCCCCCCCGTTTTGATCGGTGGCAGCCGGCAGCAGTCGGGGTATTTCGTGCCATACTGACAACAGATGTTCGTGCAACAGGGGGTAGCGAGCTAATCGTCGGTGTTGATTGCATTGTTGTCTACTTTGTCACTGAGCTGTACTCTCCCTAGCTATCTTTTGCAATGATGTTTTCATTATTTATCATATCAGTAAAAAAAAGGAAGTAGATCGTTGCAACCTTTTTTTTTAAAAAAAAAAAACGAGGCTCGGATTATTGGAAACTCGAACTATCGAGACTCGAACAATAGAGACTCTACTGTACTCCGTCGTGGGAAGTAACAAGGTGGTGACAGAAAGGGTATCTGGCCATCCATTAATTTAACAATGCCAAATCTGCCAAAAAACACGCCGAACATGCGTCAGGGCGGGGCAAAGATAAGAGGAAGCTGATGCAGAAGATGTCAAGGTCATACGCACATCTCATTTCCATATCAAACCTTTTACTCTTATAAAAGCACCCAGGGTCGGACTGCTATATTCTGCTATGAACTGTGCAAGATTTGCGGATGTATATGTACACTTTATTTCTTTTTTTTCTCTCGGCTGATAAAGGCGGGACGCACCGAACGAAAATATCCTCTCCACCGCCAGGCCGAACTTGCTTTCTCCGTGGAGGACAGGCAGATTGCCTCATCGAGTGATTTCACATTCGAATGACCGCCGTTCCTCTCGGATGAGCAGCGGCCCGACGTCGGGTTGGGAAACAAAACGATGCCGGCGACCCAGATGCAAGCCTTAGCGTCAGCGGATCGATGTCTGGGGAGGGGCCACGCAGACGCTGACAATAAACTAGGAATGCGGTGGAGCCCGGGGTGTACACTAGAGGCGGGAGGAGGCCTTGTGGCGCTATGCCGGCGTGGTCGGGGTTAATGAGTTGGCACGCCGCGCGGGGATCGCTCGCTGCCGCACGCCCGACCAGCCTCGTTAGCGGGGGACGCCGTCCTCCGTCACAGCAGAAGACGGCCGTCCTCCTAGGCGTCCGCTAGAAATGTATCTCCGCGTATGTGGACGACGGAGACCGCGGGGCCGCCCAGATATACTGCAAATGAGACAACACGCCGAGGGCGAACAGTTTCGCTATCTCCCGACTCTGTTTTTCTCTTGGCGGGAAAGGATTAGCTGCCAAGTTCAATGCGCTTCGCTTTCGTTCCGAGCCAGATAAGACTGCAGCACACTTCGCGGACGCTGCGTGAGGGTAAAGGCGATGCGGAGAAATTCGACTCTGCCAAGTCTACTACAGAGAAAAAAATTTTTACGTTATTTTTGCAGCTGGTATCGTTTTACTGCTGTTGTGACGTTCCACCTATTTATCTTTTGACGTTTCCCACCAGAGGTTATACATCTACATCCATACTCCGCAAGCCACCTGACGGTGTGTGGCGGAGGGCACCTTGAGCACCTCTATCGGTTCTCTCTCTTCTATTCCAGTCTCGTATTGTTCTTGGAAAGAAAGAGTGTCGTATGCCTCTGTGTGGCCTCTAATCTCTCTGATTTTATCTTCATGATCTCTTCGCGAGATATACGTAGGAGGGAGCAATGTACTGCTTGACTCCTCGGTGAGGGTATGTTCTCGAAACTTTGTAAGTAGGTTGTTTACATTTTTATATTGGTAACCCCACGTAGAGCTCTGTATGAAAATCACTGGCTGTGCTGTGTGCAGTCTGTAGCTGGTTGGCATTGTTGAAATATTCCCTGTTGTAGTGTCGGGCAGTTGAATGTGAACAGCGCGTAGCGTTGCGCAGTTGGAGGTGAGCCGCCGGCAGTGGTGGATGTGGGGAGAGAGATGACAGAATTTTGAGAGCGGACGATCTGGACGTGTGTCCATCAGAGAGTAAATTGGTAATACTGGATATCTGGATATCATGAACTATATATATAGTGACTTTTGAACATTATTAAGGTAAATACATTGTTTGTTCTCTATCAAAATCTTTCATTTGCTAACTAAGCCTATCAGTAGTAAGTGCCTTCAGTAGTTAGAAACTTTTATTTAGCTGACAATATTGGCGCTCGCTATATTGCAGTAGTTCGAGTAACGAAGATTTTAGTGAGGTAATTGATTCATGAAAGGTATAGGTTATTGTTAGTCAGGGCCATTCTTTTGTAGGGATTATTGAAAGTCAGATTGCGTTGGGCTAAAAATATTGTGTGTTAGTTTAGTGTTGATCAGAATAAGTAAAGAGCTAAATCTCAGAGTACGTTCAGTTCTGATCAGCTGTTTGAAAAATCAAATAACGTAAGCGGTTTATCAGCACAGTAATTCATAAATTTTCTAAGGGGATGTTTCAACTTCAACAAAAGCCCGAACCGAGCTACTGAGCGTCTCTCTTGCAGAGTCTTCCACCGGAGTTTATCCATCATCTCCGTAACGCTTTCACGGTTACTAAATGATACTGTAACGAAGCGGTTAGGTCTCCGTTGGATCTTCTCTATCTCTTCTATCAACCCTGTCTGGTACGGATCCCACACCGGTGAGCAGTATTCAAGCAGTGGGCGATGAAGTGTACTGTTACTACTTCCTTTGTTTTCGGACTGCATTTCTTTAGCATTCTTCCAATGAATCTCAGTCTGACATCGGCATTACCGACGACTATTTATATGTAGTCATTCCATTTTAAATCACTCCTTATGCCTACTCCCAGATAATTTATGGAATTAACTGCTTCCAGTTGCTGACCTGATATATTGTAGCTAAATGATAAACGAACTTTCTTTCTATGTATTGGCAGCACATTACACTTGTCTACATTGAGATTCAACTGCCATTCCTTTCACCATGTGTCAGTTCGTTGCAGATCCTCCTGCTTTTCAGTACAATTTTCTATTGTTAGAACCTCTCGATATACTACATCATCATCCGTAAAAAGCCTCAGTGAACTTCCGATGTTATCCACAAGGTCATTTATGTATATCGCGAATAGCAAAGGTCCTACGACAGTCCCCTGCGGCACACCTGAAATCACTCTTACTTCGGAAGACTTCTCTCCATTGAGAACGACATGTTGCGTTCTGTTAGCTAGGAATTCTTCAGTTCAATCACACAAGTGGTCTGATTGTCCATATGCTCTTACTTTGTTCATTAAATGACTGTCGGGAACTGTATCAAACGCCTTGCGGAAGTCAAGAAACGCTCCTACCCTCTCGTTAGTACTGCTGTTCCACTAAGATTGTTTATGAAACATTCCGGGCACTGCCACTCGGTGATGTGTTCTATAAAGATACTCACAGTGTCCTACAAGTTAACAGTCAGCTGATACCTTCCCTCAACTTGTTAATTAGCTTGTAAAGTTTAAAAGTGCCTTACTGCACGTAACACGTAAAGGTTCTGTAGCAAGACGGTAATCAAAACACGTAGTGAACTGTTGTGACTAAATGGTCATACACCTGTACATTTAACCCAACTCATAAGCAGACTGCTTCTATCTTGAACTAATATGTCTGAACCGTGGATTTACTTTAAAAATCTTTTCTTAAAGAATTTACTTTATTTACTAACGATTCATCAAGAACATTAACACATTTAATCACACTATGTGAGCGTGGTATAGTTGCCAGTGGGTAACTGATGAAAACAAATTAAATGTTATCAATAAATGTAAATTTATTCGTAAAAGCCTTTTTTTTTAAGAAAACCGATTTAAAACTATAATCAGAAAGCACCCTGTAAATAGAAAGTTCCAATTTATTCAGAGGCAGAAATAACAAACTTTTTTTTTACAGTATGAGCTTTCGGGCTGAGAACCTTGCCGCTCCCTTTTAACACGGCCGTAGTCACGACCGCTCACAACAACCTCTGAAAGACTACACAGGTGCAAATCTGCAACACACCATATTACTTTAAACTAAAAATTTTAACAACTCACACAAACACATAAACTATGCAACCCGTAGGAGAGATGGAAATGGTACAAAACATTCACATAAAAAATTAATTGCCACCGACAGTGCAACATGTTTTTAAAAGAACTCTTACGGTGGAAGGGTGGCAACTTTATATACTAAAATGACCATTTAAATAAAAATCCATGAATGCAGTCTCACATCAAATGTAAAAACATGCTGTACATTACGCATATACCACCTCTCAAGATGATAGGCAAAATAAAAACATATTCCAGGAATTCGGCCTTTACACCTTAAGCAATAAATTCGTTAACACCGAATCCGACAAACATGGCAGAGGCAGCTATTAACGTATGGCAGATTGACAGGGGGGTTACTGAACAACCCGAACCGCAGATTCCTCTAACCCTCCCCAACTCCACAGGGGACAAACGGACCACCCAATTCATAAATAACCACCTTCCCGCGGGTGGGCAAACGGAGAATAATGGTGGTACGACCCCAAAACAAAGCGGCTGGTGCCTTCACCTCACCAAGAAAACAAGTAGAATTTAACAAGTAAATGAAACAACATATCTCTAGTCACTTAACTTCTAATAAACTCCGATTTCTGGCGAAGACCTGGCGCAGCATCCTCCCAACGCTCTCGCGAACCGTCCGCTGCCAGCCGCTTCAACGGACGCAGGAAGGCGCGCCGATCTCCCGTCTCACGGCGTCGCAGCTCGCCGCGGCCAGCCCGATGTCGTAGTTTGACTCCTGTTGCTCTCGTGTCGACCGCGAAGCCACTACCCCTTTCTGTACGGCGCGGCGCTTTGGACTCACGTAGGGACCTCACATGCGCCGACGCTCAAGGCGGACAAGTCATCTTGTGTCTCAGTGCGCGATCGACCAACCGACCGAGCCAACGGCCAGTGACCGTTGCTCGAGCAACTCGAGAAGACTGGCGACCTAACGCGCAGACTCAGATGCAGGAACTCAGCCCCGACCGGGCGACCACTAGCTGAGTTCTGTTACTGGCGGAGTGGCAAGACTCTCATTTTCTGGCTTTAAAGCTTGATCCAAACGGCAGACATACTAGCACTCCGACGACAGACACTGACTGCCGCACAAATGGGGACGAGAGACAGACCAGCAACTGGACCCGTGAGACTGACTCAACCTCACTCAGACTACCAACTGCCTAGACTCGCCGAGAGTGACAGACTCACCCTCCACTGACGGACAGGCGAGCTCATAGCGCCGCTTAAATGCACGTGAACAGCAACCTTTCCCCCTTTCCCACCAGAGGGAGACACCAAAGCTGCGATTCCTACAGCGGCGCCACCGCCAGAAACGGAGGGCGATTGCTTCACACTACGTGCTGCGACGTGCCTCTTCAAAACAGCAAATTTTACCACGGCTCAATGTCTGATCAACTGTTAGTTAAAATCCGTCTCTAAGAGTGATTGACTGGAATCGTAGATACGGAACACAAGCATACTTAACTCACATGCAAAATAAATACATATAAAAAGTGAGACACACGAACAGATAAAATGTTATGTAACAAGAGCTGCTGTAGCAATAATATCTCTGGAAATATGAGTAGGTAAAGCAAGTTTGTCACACGCAAAAGTCCTTTCACCAAGCTAGTTAATTTGATGCGTATTGGTTTATTAATGTTAGCAATTGAACTCCGTTAAAATTCAGAGCGTCCTTGGTGGGAGACTTTAATTATTAATCAGAGAAATCAAAAAACAAATAAACGTTCCCTTATTGGAACAAATCCAAACTCAGTACTAAAGAATGAGTGATTGCCTCGCTAAGGATAATGTATTTGTAAGGAGTTTTGATATCACGTCGTAGTTAACTGATTATAAAGGATTCAGTATGAACGCTTACATCAACACGCTTTGTTATGAGAAACAACGCAAAGTTCCGGCATTTGAAATAACCTTTACATCACAGACCGTAAATTTAACATAAGGTGTTATTGGAGGAGAACTTTTGAACCGTTAAACTAGCGTGAATTTACTAATGCACTTTAATAGTATTTATCGATGGAAATTTTTATTGACAGCTCCCAGGAACGGAATGTCGATTAATAATCGGCAATGTGGTTGCAGAGATTGGCGTGCTGCAGCTTCCTACTTGAGGCGATTGCTGTAAGATCTCTGGTGTCGATGCTCCGTTGTCTCTTTGTTCGCTGGCCCGTCGAAGTACTCCATAATAAAATTTCCCTGTCTCCGAAGGATGGGATAGGTCGATAGAGTAAATTTAATTTGGAGATCAAAAACTGATTTCCAGAAAACAACAGTAGACGGCTGACCGAATATCCACCATGACGTGCAGAATGCCCGTTCATTTTTCACAACGCCAGAATTGAATTGTTTAGGAATTCGGCCCTCACATAAATTTCAGATACAGTTTTGAGCAGACGGTCTGAATTAACGACTGTCCGTCTCACTTGTAGTGCTCCGCTTTACTCGTAATTCCAACAGAACAATGAAACTCCTCGAATTACACAGAAATTACGTGATACTTGGAAACAACATTAAACAATAAATAGTACTGATTCTGCATAATTCATTACAAAAAAAAATGTTCAAATGTGTGTGAAATCTTATGGGACTTAACTGCTAAGGTCGCCAGTCCCTAAGCTTACACACTATTTAACCTAAATTACCCTAAGGACAAGCACACTATTTAACCTAAATTACCCTAAGGACAAACATACTATTTAACCCAAATTACCCTAAGGACAAACACACACACCCATTCCCGAGAGAGGACTCGAACCTCCGCCGGGACCATGAATCTTTTAGCTATTTATCTCGTACATTTACTCTCTTCATGGCAGGTGCAGTCGCAGATCATGCGATGCTGTGGTATGCTTTTTCCAGATCCAACTAAATGAAGACATTCACATTCAGTTGACTCTTCCGCCTGCAACAATGTAACTAAAAATTAAATGGGTCGACAGAAACATTTTATGGTTTACACGTAAGAAAAGGGTAATTCTTTTAAAATAGGAATCAGTACTGAAGACCCAGCATTCGCTAGTCAGATCAGTAACCTGGGCGGATATTAACGCCGGACGATTGACAACAATAAACACTCGCACAATTACACACACACTCTTCTGATCACGATGCACACTGAAAGAGAAATGACGATACAAAGTACTTGAAAACACTTAAAAGGGAAAAGACTAACTGTTAGGACAGGGTACCACAATATAAATTGAAAGTGAAGGTGTTTTATTAACCTCCGTTGATTTACGCCTCCATACTTATACACACACTGAAACATGAGGTTTAACTTAGTAACTATAGACAACTCGAGTCTCTACAGGAAGCTAGCTAATGTAATAGAAAACTAAGTGTTCCCTGTCTTCTAGCGATCACACATCTTCTTCCGACGTGTAAACAACCTTAAGCGAGTTCCCATCGGCACTATCAACTTTCGCTGCGAACCCTGCGTCTTTCCGCTGCTTCATGTAGAGTTAACTGTTATTCCTTCCTTCTAATTATACCCTGTCTCTCTCGCCGCTGTATGACGAGCCCGATTAACGCCGACCGACTGCTCTCCCACCGTGGACTCACTTTTCGCATTATTACGATTTTAGCTGAATGTCTCACCGAACTCAATAAAAGCGAGCTCACATTAGCTGCCTGGCTACGCAGGCGAATTTTCTTTACAGCCGCCATCCAGAAACCAACAAAAACCTTTACAAAAGGAAAACAACACTTTGCAACTGCACTCCTGAAAATTGAAATAAGAACACCGTGAATTCATTGTCCCAGGAAGGGGAAACTTTATTGACACATTCCTGGGGTCAGATACATCACATGATCTCACTGACAGAACCAGAGGCACATAGACACAGGCAACAGAGCATGCACAATGTCGGCACTAGTACAGTGTATATCCACCTTTCGCATCAATGCAGGCTGCTATTCTCCCATGGAGACGATCGTAGAGATGCTGGATGTAGTCCTGTGGAACGGCTTGCCATGCCATTTCCACCTGGCGGCTCAGTTGGACCAGCGTACGTGCTGGACGTGCAGACCGCGTGAGACGACGCTTCATTCAGTCCCAAACATGCTCAATGGGGGACAGATCCGGAGATCTTGCTGGCCAGGGTAGTTGACTTACACCTTCTAGAGCACGTTGGGTGGCACGGGATACATGCGGACGTGCATTGTCCTGTTGGAACAGCAAGTTCCCTTGCCGGTCTAGGAATGGTAGAACGATGGGTTCGATGACGGTTTGGATGTACCGTGCACTATTCAGTGTCCCCTCGACGATCACCAGAGGTGTACGGCCAGTGTAGGAGATGGCTCCCCACACCATGATGCCGGGTGTTGGCCCTGTGTGCCTCGGTCGTATGCAGTCCTGATTGTGGCGCTCACCTGCACGGCGCCAAACACGCATACGACCATCATTGGCACCAAGGCAGAAGCGACTCTCATCGCTGAAGACGACACGTCTCCATTCGTCCCTCCATTCACGCCTGTCGCGACACCACTGGAGGCGGGCTGCACGATGTTGGGGCGTGAGCGGAAGACGGCCTAACGGTGTGCGGGACCGTAGCCCAGCTTCATGGAGACGGTTTCGAATGGTCCTCGCCGATACCCCAGGAGCAACAGTGTCCCTAATTTGCTGGGAAGTGGCGGTGTGGTCCCCTACGGCACTGCGTAGGATCCTACGGTCTTGGCGTGCATCCGTGCGTCGCTGCGGTCCGGTCCCAGGTCGACGGGCACGTGCACCTTCCGCCGACCACTGGCGACATCGATGTACTGTGGAGACCTCACGCCCCACGTGTTGAGCAATTCGGCGGTACGTCCACCCGGCCTCCCGCATGCCCACTATACGCCCTCGCTCAAAGTCCGTCAACTGCACATACGGTTCACGTCCACGCTGTCGCGGCATGCTACCAGTGTTAAAGACTGCGATGGAGCTCCGTATGCCACGGCAAACTGGCTGACACTGACGGCGGCGGTGCACAAATGCTGCGCAGCTAGCGCCATTCGACGGCCAACGCCGCGGTTCCTGGTGTGTCCGCTGTGCCGTGCGTGTGATCATTGCTTGTACAGCCCTCTCGCAGTGTCCGGAGCAAGTATGGTGGGTCTGACACACCGGTGTCAATGTGTTCTTTTTTCCACTTCCAGGAGTGTATAAAGCGACAACCGAGTTACCAGAGCCGCGACGGTTTCATAGCTGCCGGTATCGAATATGCTTCATGGCCAACATTCTGGTGGGCTATTTTACATTTCTGTCTCAGGTTACCCGAAGTCTTTTGTATCAGCTCGTACACCTGCATGTAAATCTACATAAATGTTCCACAAGCCACCGTACGCTGCGTGGCGGCGGGTACCCTGTACCGCTACTCCTCATTTCCCTTCCTATTCCATTCGCAAATAGAATGAAGGGAAAACGACTATCTAGATGTCTCCGTATGAGCCCTAATTTCTCGTGTCTTCGTGGTCCTTACGTGAAATGTATGTTGGCGACGGCAGAATCGTTCTGCAGTCAGTTTCAAATGCCGGTTCTCTAGTTTTCCTCAATGGTATTTCTCGAAAAGAAAGACGCCGTTACTCCGGGAATTCCAGCTTGTGTTACCGAAGCATTTCTGTAATAATTGGGTGTTGTTCGATCGTGCCGCTAACAAATCTAGTGGCATACGCCTGAATTACTTCGACGTCTTCTTTTAATCTGACCTGATGCAGATCCCAAGCACTGGAGCAGTACTCATGAATAGGTCTCACTAACGGCCTACATGCGGTCAGCTTTACAGATGAACCACTGTTTCCCAAAATTCTCCCAATAAACTGAAGCAGACCATTCGCCTTTCCTCCTATACTCCTCACACGCTCGTTCCATTTCATGTCGCTTTGCAACATGCGCCTAGATATTTAAACGATGTGGCTGTGTCGAGGAGCACACCAATAATGTTTTATTGAAACATTATGGGCTTATTTTCCCTACTTGCCTGCACTAATCTGCATTCTACATCTAGAGCTAGCTACCATTCTTCACAAAAACTAGAATTTTTGTTTAAGTAATCTTGTATACAACTACGTCACTCAACTACGACAGATTCTATTACACTAAAAGAGAAGCCATTGTAGATTCCTGCCTACCATATCCACCAGAGCCTTTATGTATATAGAAAATAGCAGCGGTCCTATCACACCCTCTGGGGGACTCATCAGGATTCCCTTGTCTCTGATCAACACTCGTCGACGACAACGTACTGGGTTCTGCTACTTAAGAAGCCTTCGAGCCACTCACATGCATTACGTGATCAAAAGTATCCGGACACCCCCAGAAACATACGTTTTTCATATTAGGTGCATTTTGCTATCACCTACTACTCCATGTCAGCGACCTCAGTAGTCATTAGACATCGTGAGAGAGCAGAATGGGGCGCTTCCGGACTCACGGACTTCGAACGTGGTCAGGTGATTGGGTGTCACTTGTGTCATACGTCTGTAGGCAAGATGCCCACACTCCTAAACATCCCTAGGTCTGCTGTTGCCGATGTGATAGTGAAGAGGAGACGGGAAGGGACACTTACAGCACAAAAGCATACAGTCCGACCTCGTCTGTTGACTTACGGAGACCGCCGACAGTTGAAGAGGGTCGTAATGTGTAATAGGCAGACATCTATCCATACCATTACACAGGAATTCCAAACTGCATCAGGATGCGCTGCAAGTACTATGATAGTTAGGCGGGAGGTGCGAAAACTTGGATTTCTTGGTCGAGCAGTTGCTCATAAGCCACACATCACGCCGGTAAATGCCAAATGACGCCTCGCTCGGTGGAAGGAACGTAAACATTGGACGATTTAACAGTGGAAAAACGTTTATTGTGTGGAGTGACGAATCACGGTACACAATGTGGCGAGCCGATGGCAGAGTGTGGGTACGGTGAATGCCCGGTGAACGACATCTGCCAGTCTGTATAGTGCCAACAGTAAAATTCGGAAGCGATGGTGTTACGGTGTGGTCGTGTTTTCCATGGAGACGTTTTGGACCCCTTGTTGTTTTGCGTGGCACTATCACAGCACAGGTGTACATTGATGTTTTCAGCACCTTCTTGCTTCCCACTGTTGAAGAGCAATTCGTGGATGGCGATTGCATCTTTCAATACGATCGAACACCTGTTCATAATGCATGGCCTGTGGCGGAGTGGTTACACGACAATAACATCCCTGTAATGGACTGGCCTGCACAGAGTCCTGACTTGAATCCTACAGAACTCCTTTGGGATTTTTTGGAACGCTGATTTCGTGCCAGGCCTCACCGACCGACATCGATAGCTCTCCTGAGTGCAGAACTCCGTGAAGAATAGGCTGCCACTCCCCAAGAAACCTTCAAGCACCTGATTGAACGTATGCCTGCGAGAGTGGAATGTGTCATCAAAGCTAAGGGTGGGCCCACACCATATTGTATTCCAGCATTACGGATGGAGGGCGCCACGAACTTGTAAGTCATTTTCAACCAGGTGTCCGGATGCTTTTGATCACATAGTTTTCATGGGAATCTGTTCCGTATCACATGCTTTCGGAAATCTAGGAATATGTAATCTGCCTTTTACCTCGCATTCGCAGTTCGCATTATATCATGTGCAAAAAGGGCAAGCAGAGTTTCGCACGAGCGATGCTTTCTATATCCGTGCTGATTCGTGGACAGAAGCCTCTCAGTATCAAGGAAGTTTATTATGTTCGAACTGAAATGTTCAAGAAGATACGTCTGTCTCCTGACGTCACCACGTCACTGAACGATACATACATCTTTCACGAGGGACCAACAGCCACAGACGCGTTATTCTCTCTGCTGCTGAGTTTCGGCAACAGTCAATTGTGAGGTCCAACGTTTGGCCTTTACCTAAAGAATTGCAGCTACTGAGTTAAACATTCCGATAAAGATCCACTAAATGAATCATCGCACTGTCACCCTCATATAGTTTATTATTTTATTTATTATAGGACAATCTGAAATATACTTGTTGTAAATTACAAGTTCTACAAAAACAAAATAGTACAAAGGTCGTAACTACATTTTCCATGGTATCTTCTCTTGTAGTACTATTGGATGATGTGGTCCTTGATTTATTCATCATTTGGATTTGTTGCCTTGTATTTCTCGTACTGTCAGTTAACATTAATGGATGTAAGGTCCTCCGGTTTTGCAAAACACAGTTCTTCCATGTGACCCAGGCATATTTCATCACCTCTGTGCCACCTTCATTAGGTTCTCTTTATTGAAATCTGCGAAATGAGAACATATTTTAAGTGATAATTAATATGCCCTCCCCCCCCCCCCCCCCATGAACCGTGGACCTTACTGTTGGTGGGGAGGCTTACGTGTCTCTGTGATACAGATAGACGTACCGTAGGTATAACCACAACGGAGGGGTATCTGTTGAGAGGCCAGACAAACGTGTGGTTCCTGAAGAGGGGCAGCAGCCTTTTCAGTAGTTGCAATGGCAACAGTCTGGATGATTGACTGATCTGGCCTTGTAACAATAACCACAACAGCCTTGCTGTGCTGGTACTGCGAAAGGCTGAAAGCAAGGGGAAACTACGGCCGTAATATTTCCCAAAGGCATGCAGCTTTACTGTATGATTAAATGATGATGGTGTCCTCTTGGGTAAAATATTCCGGAGGTAAAATAGGCCCCCATTCGGATCTCCGGGCGGGGACTACTCAAGAGGACGTCGTTATCAGGAGAAAGAAAACTGGTGTTCTACGGATCGGAGCATGGAATGTCAGATCCCTTAATCGGGCAGGTAGGTTGGAAAATTTAAAAAGGGAAATGGATAGGTTAAAGTTAGATATAGTGGGAATTAGTGAAGTTCGGTGGCAGGAGGAACAAGACTTCTGGTCAGGTGACTACAGGGTTATAAACACAAAATCAAATAGGGGTAATGCAGGAGTAGGTTTAATAATGAATAGGAAAATAGGAATGCGGGTAAGCTACTAGAAACAGCATAGCGAACGCATTATTGTGGCAAACATAGATACGAAGCCCACACCTACTACAGTAGTACAAGTTTATATGCCAACTAGCTCTGCAGATGACGAAGAAATTGAAGAAATCTATGATGAAATAAAAGAAATTATTCAGATAGTGAAGGGAGATGTAAATTTAATAGTCATGGGTGACTGGAATTCGAGTGTAGGTAAAGGGAGAGAAGGAAATGTAGTAGGTGGGTATGGATTGGGGCTAAGAAATGAAAGAGGAAGCCGCCTAGAAGAATTTTGCACAGAGCACAACTTACTCATAGCTAACACTTGGTTCAAGAGTCACAAAAGAAGGTTATACACATGGAAGAACCCTGGAGATATAAAAGGTATCAGATCGATTATATAAAGGTATGACAGAGATTTAGGAACCAGGTTTTAAATTGTAAGACATTTCCAGGGGCAGATGTGGACTCTGACCACAATCTATTGGTTATGATCTGTAGTTTAAAACTGAAGAAACTGCAAAAAGGTAGGAATTTAAGGAGATGGGACCTGGATAAACTGATTAAACCAGAGGTTGTACAGAGTTTCAGGGAGAGCATAAGGGAACAATTGACAGGAATGGGGGAAAGAAATACAGTAGAAGAAGAATGGGTAGCTTTGATGGATGAAGTAGTGAAGGCAAAAGATGATAAAGTAGCTGAAAAGACGAGGGCTAATAGAAATCCTTGGGTAACAGAAGAAATATTGAATTTAGTAGACGAAAGGAGAAGATATAAAAATGCTGTAAATGAAACAGGCAAATAGGAATACAAAAGTCTCAAAAAAGAGATCGGTAGGAAGTGCAAAATGGCTAAGCAGGGATGGCTAGAGGACAAATGTAAGGATGTAGAGGCTTATCTCACTAGGGGAAAGATAGATACTGCCTACAGGAAAATTAAAGAGACCTTTGGAGATAAGAGAACCACTTGTATCAACATCAAGAGCTCAGATGGAAACCCAGTTCTAAGCAAAGAAGGGAAAGCAGAAAGGTGGAAGGAGTATATAGAGGGTAAATACAATGGCGATGTACTTGAGGACAATATTATGGAAATGGAAGAGGATGTAGATGAAGATGAAATGGGAGATACGATTCTGCGTGAAGAGTTTGACAGAGCACTGAAAGACCTGAGTCGAAACAAGGCCCCCGGAGTAGACAACATTCCATTGGAACTAATGACGGCCTTGGGAGAGACAGTCCTGACAAAACTATACCATCTGCTGAGCAAGATGTATGAAACAGGCGAAATACCCTCAGACTTCAAGAAGAATATAATAATTCCAATCCCAAAGAAAACAGTTGTTGACAGATGTGAAAATTACTGAACTATCAGTTTAATAAGCCACAGCTGCAAAATACTAACACGAATTCTTTACAGACGAATGGAAAAACTAGTAGAAGCCGACCTCTGGGAAGATCAGTTTGGATTCCGTAGAAATACTGGAACACGTGAGGCAATACTGACCTTACGACTTATCTTAGAAGAAAGATTAAGGAAAGGCAAACCTACGTTTCTAGCATTTGTAGACTTAGAGAAAGCTTTTGACAATGTTGATTGTAATATTCTATTTCAAATTCTAAAGGTGGCAGGGGTAAAATACAGGGAGCGAAAGGCTATTTACAATTTGTACAGAAACCAAATGGCAGTTATAAGAGTCGAAGGACATGAAAGGGAAGCAGTAGTTGGGAAGGGAGTGAGACAGGGTTGTAGCCTCTCACCGATGTTATTCAATCTGTATATTGACCAAGCAGTAAAGGAAACAAAAGACAAATTCGGAGTAGGTATTAAAATTCATGGAGAAGAAATAAAATGTTTGAGGTTCGCCGATGACACTGTAATTCTGTCAGAGACAGCAATGGACTTGGAAGAGCAGCTGAATGGAATGGACAGTGTCTTGAGAGGAGTATATGAGATGAACATCAACAAAAGCAAAACGACGATAATGGAATGCAGTAGAATTAAGTCTGGTGATACTGAGGGAATTAGATTAGGAAATGAGACACTTAAAGTAGTAAAGGAGTTTTGCTATTTGAGGAGCAAAATAACTGATGATGGTCGAAGTAGAGAGGATAAAAAATGTAGACTGGCAATGGCAAGGAAAGCGTTTCTGAAGAAGAGAAATTTGTTAACATCAAATATAGATTTAAGTGTCAGGAAGTCTTTTCTGAAAGTATTTGTATGGAGTGTAGCCATGTATGGAAGTGAAACAAGGACGATAAATAGTTTGGACAAGAAGAGAATAGAAGCTTTCGAAATGTGGTGCTACAGAAGAATGCTGAAGATTAGATGGGTAGATCACATAACTAATGAGGAAGTATTGAATAGTATTGGGGAGAAGAGAAGTTTGTGGCACAACTTGACCAGAAGAAGGGATCGGTTGGTAGGACATGTTCTGAGGCATCAAGGGATCACCAATTTAGTATTGGAGGGCAGCGTGGAGGGTAAAAATCGTAGAGGGAGACCAAGAGATGAATACACCAAGCAGATTCAGAAGAATGTAGTTTGCAGTAGGTACTGGGAGATGAAGAAGCTTGCACAGGATAGAGTAGCATGGAGAGCTTCATCAAACCAGTCTCAGGACTGAAGACCACAACAACAACAATTAATATGCGAAAATTGGGCCCAAAGAAAAGATGCTTATGTAACACCATTTGTATAGAAGCATGTACCTGCAGCTTGTCATTTGCATCCAAACGATGTTATTGTGAATTTGGTTCGCAAGTTAACATATCACTTTATCACACAACAAAATTGCGTGTGAACATAAACTGCTCTAACTCACAAACCAAATTCCCATTAATGTCGTTTGGTTGCAGATGACAAGCTACCAGTACACGATAATGTACAAATGATCCTACATAAGCGTATAATGTAATTACAAAAACAAACTAAACATGTTCTTCAGTCCCAATTATCGTAAATTAGTTTTCACTTAAAACATGTTCACATTTCACAGATTTCAATAAAGGAAACACACTGTTGATAGCACAGAGGTGCTGAAAAATGTTTGGTTCACATGAAAAAATTGTGTATTGCATAATAGGCAAACCTTCAATACAAAGATTTTCAAAAAATGTTCAAATGTGTTCGAAATCTTATGGGACTTAACTGCTAAGGTCATCAGTCCCTAAGCTTACACACTACTTAACCTAAAGTATCCTAAGGACAAAAACACGCACCTATGCCCGAGGGAGGACTCGAACATCTGCCGGGATCAACCGCACAGTCCATGACTGCAGCGCCTTACACTGCTCGGCTAAACAATGATTTTGGTCCATGATTTGTTCAGCAGCTACACAGATCGATCTATAGATAGCTAGTTCCAGCGTGTTGCATATAAGGATCACTTTTTTCTTTTATTGAGTCATCTGTCTTCTGACTGGTTTCATGCGGCCAGCCACGAATTCCTCTCCTGTGCCAAGCTCTTCATGTCAAAGTAGTCCTTGGAGCATGAGTCCTCAAATATATACTGAATGTATTCGTGTTAAAATCTCTGTCTTCCTCCGCAGTTTTTCTCCTCCACAGCACCCTCTAGTACCAAAGTACCATGGACGTTATTCCGTGATGTCCTACCACCCTGTACCTTCTTTTGACCGGAGTTTTTCATATATTTTTTATCTCGCCATTTCTGCGGAGAACCTCCTAATTGGTTACATTATCACACCACTCAGTTTTTAACGTTCTTCTGTAGCACCACACCTGAAATGGTTCGACTTGCTTGTGTTCCGGTTTCCCCACAGTCCATTTTTCACTACTGCAACTACCAAACGTAGATTCTCAGAAATTTCTTCCTCAAGTTAGGGCCTATGTTTGATACTAACAGACTTCTACCGGCCACGAATGCCCTTGTTGCCAGTGCTACTCTGTTTTTTATGCCCTCGCTCCTTCCGTCATGGGTTATTTTATTGCCTAGGAAGCAGAATTCCTCTAACTTCATCTACTTCGTCATCACCAATCCCGGTGTTAAGTTTCTCGCTGTTCCCACTTCTGCTACTTCTCATCACCTCTGCTATTTCTCATCACTTTCGTCTTTCTTCGATTTACTCCCAATTCATATTCTGTACTCTTCATCACTTTCACTGAGGATAGCAATGTCATCAGCTAATCTTAGCATTGATATCCTTCTCCGATTTATAGATTGAACAGCAGAGGTGAACGACTACATCCCTGTCTTACACACATTTTTATCCGAGCACTTCGTTCTTGATCTTCCACTCTTATTGTTCCCTCTTAGCTCTTGTACATATTGCATATTAAGAGTCTTTTGTAATAGCTGACACTTGTGTAGATGGCACCAAATCTTGCTGTGTAGTTCAGATTCGTTTTCGTACTCATCATGATAGGAACCTTTGTTCTACGACTACATCTCTTTTGGTATTTCCATCAATGTGAAGTGCAAGGCAGACGGTGCTTCTCACTGCACTTCTTTATCGGCGTCTTCCCTCTCCATTCACGCATGGCTCACTGGAAGATTGGTTTATTAAACGCCTTTCGGCACTTTGTAATTAGTCTCATGTTGTCACTGCAGTCCCTACGGGAACAACACGTAGTGGGCTGTAGTACAGTCCTAGACTGCCCATTTAAAGCTGGTTCGCGAAGTTTTGTAACTAGGCTGCACCTGATTTGTTCGCATCTGTTTTCAAGCAACTGCCACATAATTTTGCGGCATATCCGTGACGTTCTCTCACTCTCCATATCTGTGACTTCCGTGCTGCCCTTCTTTTTGTACGTTAAAATTTCTCTGGTAGAAGTATCTAGTATGCGTTCAACGGCAATATTCTAGGACTGCCTTCACAAATATTTTGCATGCAATCTACTTTGCAGACATTGCGTTTTCCAAATATCCTACAAAGGAACCAACATGTGCCATCTGCTTTATATACGACAGAGTCTATGTTGTCATTCCATTTAATATCCCTAACAATCTTTGAAACGGTGCGTCTGATTGAGTTGAGTGATTCCAATTGTAGTCATAGGAAAGAAGTCTGCTAGTAGCAAACATTGGCCTTAATTTGAGAAAAAAAGGACCTGCGAATGTGCTTTTCAAGCTCAACATCGTATGGAAGTGAATAATTAACTGTTCGAAAACTGGAACAGAAGAGAATCGAAGCGTCTGAGATGTTGTACTACACAAGAATGCTGGAAAAATTAAGTGGACTGATAAAAAATGAGAAGGTTCTCGGTAGAGTCGGCGACGAGAGGAACGTGTGGGAAACAATGACAAGAAGGACAGGACGTTAGGACGTGTGTTAAGACATTAGGAATAACTTCCAAGGTATTCGAGGGAGCAGTAGAGGGAAAACGCTATAGGAAAAAAAACAGACATGGTAATATATCCAATCTCGCTTCCCACGCCCGGGTTCCCGGGTTCGATTCCCGGCGGGGTCAGGGATTTTCTCTGCCTCGTGACGACTGGGTGTTGTGTGGTGTCCTTAGGTTAGTTAGGTTTAAGTAGTCTAAGCTCTAGGGGACTGATGACCATAGCTGTTAAGTCCCATAGTGCTCAGAGCCATTTGAACCAATATATCCAACAAATAACTGAAGACATTAGGCGAAAGTGCTACTCTCCGAGATGAAAAGGTTGTCACAACAGAGAAAGTCATGGGGCGCTGCATCTAACCAGTCAGAAGACAAACAAAAAAATAAAGAAATAAAAAATAATTACAAAAAACGTACGTTTCTTTTCGTTTAGTTTGGTCGGGGGTTTTAGTGCCAGTACATAATAAAGTGGGTTGCTAAACTTTGCACCTCTTTGAAGTGCTTTGAAGATCTGACTGGAGCAGCATTTTATTTGACAGTAAGTCATTATAGTTGATGATACGTCATCTGTGAAAATTCTGAGGTTATTTTTGATATAAAACATGAACAGCAGGGGTAGGTTTCTGACACACTTATCATCCAAAGTTAAGGTTATTACTGTATTGCTCCTAAACCCTCTAAATGAGTTCGTCGATGATCCAAGTGCTAGCCCAGGCCGACAGTGCTTAACTTCGGTGATCTGAGGGGAGAAATAAAACCTAAGCATTCGCAAAATCGTAACAACTTCTCCTTCCTGTATGGAGTGCTCCTAACCTACATCTTTCACATCAGATTATTGCAGATATCTGATAAAGTGAGAAAAGAACATGAGCTTGAACTGTCACCATGCTGCCGGTCAGAGTGGCCGAGCGGTTCTAGGCGCTACAGTCTGGAACCGCGCGACCGCTACGGACGCAGGTTCGAATCCTGCCTCGGGCATGGATGTGTGTGTTGTCCTTGGGTTGGTTAGGTTTAAGTAGTTCTAAGTTCTAGGGGACTGATGACCTCAGAAGTTAAGTTCCATAGTGCTCAGAGCCATTTGAACCATTTGTCACCATGCTGCCCTGGACGCTCGTCTCAAACGAACTTGTTACCGGCTCATTGAGCAACGTGCGAGAGTCCTTATTTCAGTGATGTAGTGGTGAAATGTAAACGCTGGTATAGAGCAAAGACAAGTAACACTACACTTCAATTAAGTGTATAAAGCCAAATGCACACTGCACCAGACTGCAACTGCCCGCAACCATTATAGGCTGTAGCTGTGGACTGAAAGAAGTAAGGCGTCTCAGACAGGGAGATTTGAGAACTTTCTCCCTGTAGGCGTGAAGCAGTCGTAATATGACAACTTCCTTTCTCTCGGAGAAGCTTCTCCGTTATTACTGTCTCTGCAAAAGAGTTGTATGGAGGCAGATCTCTGTCCCTCTTTAATCTTTCTGCCTTTCAATTTCGAAGTGGAGAAGTTTCATACCTTTGAGAGCAGCTCTTCCCCAGACTTTGCTTAGAGCTGTACTGTGTTAACAATTCGCAGATCCAGATGTACTTTCGACCACTTACTCTACACGCAGAAAATTACTAAGAAACGCCCCATTGTTTCTCCACCGAATAATGTGATAAGAGTTATGACAAATGGTTTGACGCACATTGCTCAGTTATCCTCATCAGATTGATATATTGACTAGAAGATAGTTATTGTCATAAATGCAATAAAAAGCAAGTTTATTCAGTGGAAATTATTTTTAACAGTATTTTGGATGAACGACAACGCTAACACATTGCGAAAATGTACAAAACTTTCCCATTAGACATTTATGAAAATTGCAACAGTAATATTTGAGATGGTATGATGGTACACCAGATACCATGACAATTGTGACAATCTACAATCGTTCTGTGACAAGTTATGCAATGCGCATAGTACATCTTAACTGCGTCCTCCAATGTAAGCCCGCTAATGTCAGCAACGAGGACAATTCTCCATACTTTTGGCCTGTACAGTACCGATATTTTCAGCTATTTTTAGACGCTTCACAGGAAGAAACTGTTGTCTACAGTCAACTTTATCTTTCAGTATATCACGTGATCTATCATTCACAAACATTAGCACCAGGGCGTCGCGTTCATAGCACCTAACATTTACGAAACCATTAAGACTTGACTGCAATCAGATATTAGCCAGTACACCCACCGCCTGAACTTCAGAAAGAAAAAGAATTTTGTTTGAAAATTTTAATTTTTAAAATGAAGAAAGATGAATTATAAGAGGGCCATCCACAAAGATCATTACGTTTTCGTTTGTGTCCGTTAGGGGCAGGGCTGGCGCGGCCATCTTGGTGTCATGGCATTCCGCCGCTCAGTCGGCATCCTGCCGTGCTAGTGAGAGGTTCGTGCTGAACTCCGTTGAGTTACTGTGACAGTTTGAAATGTCAGCGTTAATTGAAAATGCCGCGAAGTGTGAAGTACGTGCTGTAATAAGGTTTCTGACTGGAAAAAACTGTACGCCCATAGAAATCTATCGGCAGCTTTGTGAAGTGTATGGGGACAACATAAATACTGAAGGTGGAGTGCGTCAATGGGTCATAAAATTTAAAAATGGCCGAACTAACGTTAACGACGAAGAGCGAAGTGGAAGACCCAGCACAGTGACTGCCGAACTTGTCGAAAAAGTAGATGCCGCGGTCCGTGAAAACCGTAATTTCACAATAACAGAACTCTCTATGAGTTTTCCACAAATTTCACGAAGTTTGTTGCACGGAATCACTACCGAAAAGCTTGCTTACCACAAGTTTTGTGTAAGATGGATACCAAAAATCTTGACATAAGTTCACAAAAATCAGCGAATGGCTGCAGCATTAAGGTTTTTGGACGCTTACGAGAAATATTGCGACTCATTACTCGATCGCATCGTTAATGGTGACGAAACATGGGTTAAGCATGTGAACTGTGAGACAAAATTGCAGTCAATGCAGTGGGGGCACACAAATTCCCCCCAAAAACCCAAGAAATGCATGCAGACAATGTCGGCAAGGAACGTGATGGCGACCGTCGTTTGGGACAGAAAAGGTGTGATTTTTGTGGATTTCCTGGAAAGAGGCACTACAATAAACTCTCAAAGGTATTGCCAAACTCTGCACAACCTCAGAAGAACAACACAAAACAAGCGCAGGGAAAAGTTGGGCTCAAAGATCTTGCTGATTCACGACAACGCCCGGGCCCACATTGCAAATGCCACTCATGAAGTTCTCGAACCTTTTAAGGGGGAGTTGTTTCCTCATCCGCCGTACAGTCCCGACCTGGCACCGAGCGACTTCCACTTATTCCCAGCAATGAAGAAGTGGTTGGCTATGCAGCATTTTGATGACGACGCACAGCTTCAAGAAGAGTGGTTGAAGGCGCAGGCGGCCGAATTTTCCAACGAAGGAATTTCCAAGATCTTCCATCACTACGATAAGTGTCTTAATTTAAATGACAACTATGTAGAAAAGTAGTATTTAAGTGTGGCTTTCATCTGTATATAATAAAAAAAATTCCAATACTTTATTTTTTTATAATTCCAAAACATAATGCACTTTGTGGATAGCCCTCGTATGTAGTTTTAGTATGTGTTTTGCTGAAGTACAAAATAATGAGTCAATAAGACCGTTGGTATTGTTTGTTGCTAACAACTTTTTGTTTATAGAATGATCAAGCAATACTCAGAGCGTCGCGAGCGCTACAGAATACTCCTTCTTAGGGTACATTATACTTAGACTTTTAAATCATTTGATTGCTACACTCATTACTTCTGAACTGGCAGAAATTAGAAGACTTCAGGCTCTCAATGCTTTGTGTAGGACCACTTACACAAATAATAATATGTAGGTCCTACAGCAGTGTGCTGCCATTACATAGCTGTTAGTGGGTCTGCTGTCAATTATTGTAGTTCGTTTATTTGTCGTGAAGTGAATAGTGAAGCAGTCAGTATTACAGTCCTATGAATAGTGATAACAGTAGTAATCTTTTAAAAATAAGTTAGTTTCGTGACCGAAACACAATCAAACCCTTTTGGTTTTACACCTCAGAAAATTACATTTTTCCACTCACAGCGTAATCACCCCCCAGACAAGGAACCTCTGACCTATAAATTACTTTATGCCTCACGGTCGAACTATTATCTGTCTTCCAAAACCGAAACAGGCGTTCCAATTCGCAGCAGACGCGGCAGTTGATACGTTTTCATGTGTGTAGACTCGCAATACTCGTACAACGTGTACTAGACGAAGCTCTACAGGTCTCTCGGAAAGAGAACGAACCACAAACTTCCACGAAATAGGTGGCGGGGTATGGCTACATATGTTTACTTTCATGCCCTTTCTTCCCACTCCCAGGGCCCTTCTCAAGGGCGAGATTAATATAGTATAGGTTTTCTTTACACTGTCTAGCCAACACCTTCTTTGCCACTATCCTCCCAAGTTAAACTGGCCAACCGACCATGTGCGGATCCATCGATGATGTTATAAGGTTCACGACCCCAAAAAACACTTTACCAAAAGCGTTTATGTGACTAGAACAAATCACTGAGCAACTGCACTGACATGGACACCTAAATGTTTTGGAAAGAAAATGGAGAGCAGTAACAAGGTAACAGAATAAAACCACGTTCTTCTACTCAGCTCAAATGGTTAAAATGCCACGAGCTTTCGACCATGTATCTCCGTCTCTAACGAATAATGGATATGTGTGTATGGTATTTTTGGCCGGACGGCCCCATCGGGG
Source organism: Schistocerca gregaria (assembly GCF_023897955.1). Classification (NCBI taxonomy): domain Eukaryota; kingdom Metazoa; phylum Arthropoda; class Insecta; order Orthoptera; family Acrididae; genus Schistocerca; species Schistocerca gregaria. Next base: position 146,361,079 of record NC_064921.1, read on the forward strand.
AAGCTCGGCCCCCGAGTGCAAGTCTTATTTCAGTCGGCGCCAGATTGGGTGACTTGCGTGTCGTTGATGAGGATGAAGTGATGATGAGGGCAACACAACACCCAGTCCACTTGCGGAGAAAATCACCAATCCGGCCGGGAATCGAACCCGGGGACCGTTGCAAGGGAGGCAAGCACATTACCACCCACCTAAACAGATCGACGTCGCTAATGACATCGATGTCGACGGGACGTTGAACCCTACATTCCTTCCCCCAACATCCCTTCCTTCCTTCAACCATGTATTCTCCGGCTGTTATCACGTAGAATGCCTGTTGATGTACTGCAAGAAGGCCCAGAATATAAAGTACCGGCCGTGTTGTGACATGTATCACCATATTTGAACATTCGCGTTTGCTGTGACCTAATAAAACTTGCCATCGCTAGATTCAAGCCGTGTCGTCATGCTTATTAAGAGTGTTGGTAGTGATTTTTATTTCGATGTTTTCTTTAGTTACACTGCCCCAGAATCCGCTGTTGCTACCCACGACACAGGTGTCGTTAAATATAATCCGGTGACTGTCTTCTGGAGCAAACTTTTCGGGGTACCGTAGGCGATAAAATCTCTTTCCTTTATACGTTGTTCTACATTGAACACTGTTCCATCTGACGTAAAATTGCCCTCACTCGCAAGGCTTTTTGTAAATCGAAGGTGTTGTAAGGTCTGGTTTCAGTAATTGTCGGATATTCCACAGAGGCCTGAAGATATGTTTGATTTAGTCTCTGTACAGCAGGTGGTTTATCTTACCGAACAGGGAGCCACAGAACGGCAAAAATGCAAATTTCTCTTCCTACTCTTCGTTGGTGATGTTATCGTGGTTGCTACTTCATTTGTTAGATGGTCGTGGTAGTCGTTACTTCTGAAATCCTCGTGCCGGTGGCTCAGCTCATGGGGCAGGTTGGCGGTTGACATCGTTCTTGCACGATGAAACACTGTGCCCTTCTGTGTCAAGTGATGGTGGCTGATAACGTGGAAGTACAGATCAGTGTGACTACGCTTTCTCTAGAAGCTGTGACCAACGCGACAATTTCGTTTTTGCCAAGGAGGACGTCGAGGAAGGGCTATTTGTGGTAATACAACGATGTGCTCTGACGGTGTCTTGAAGCCGCGGGCACTTTAATGAAATGACAACCGGGGCAATCCCTTTTGACCCTTGATAATAACTGAGCTCCTGGCATCCGAAGGAAAGAAAGGGAAAAAAATAGAAATTAAAGTGAAGCTCAGAATTGGAAATGTTATTAAAATTGATCAGTCAAGTGACCCCAGTTCCTATTTTTCCCAGTATTAGTCGACACACGCGGTGCCACTGCTGCTAGACATGACAGAACTTTACGACTGTCGATATATTAGTGCTCGAACTACTGGTTATAACTGCTTGGTAAATCGCTCGTGTGTGGCAGGATCGATGGAAGCGACCGATGACAGGCGATATTCCTGCCCAGATTATCAGCGATACATCGCTCGTGTACATAGCCCTAAATGAAATCGTCGTCGACCGGACAACTTGATTTGCTAGGCCAGAAGGTCACAATGTCGCAAGAGGTCATGCTCAAATAATACTGGTTTAAATTATTTACCATGGAATGATAAAGCAGTGATGCCTCCAACTCACACGTATTGCGCATATCGCCAGTTGACTGCCAAAGTTAACAGCGACCTCTACCAATCCAGTACTGGAAAGACTAGAACACAAAAAATAAGGATACGACTTGACACCAATGCCAAAAATGGAATTATTTATCAGCAGAAGTAACAGTTTTCAAATCGCATTTCAAAGCGTTTACAGCCACGCTTTTCAAAACGTCTTTTATTTAAAACTAAACTAGGTTTCGGAGAAAAATGTAATTTGTTGGATTAACCCATCTAGAAAAAGGGGTTGAAATGTCCAATTTGAACAATTATACAAGACTGTGCTTAAACTGAGACACAATATATTTTTAGCGCAACGCAATCTGACTTTCAGTAATCCCTACAAGAAAATGGCCCTGACTAAATTAACCTATACGTTTCACAAATCACTTACCTCACAAAAATCTTCGTTACTCGAACTACTGCAATACAGCGAGCGCCACTACTGCCAGTTAACTAAAAGATTCAAACTACGGAAGGCACTAACTACTGATAGGGATAGTTAGCAAATGAAAGATTTTAATAGATAAAAAACAATGTATTTACCTTAATATGATCAAAAGTCATAATATGTATAGCAGTTCATGATATGCAGTCTCACAAATTTCAAAACTCCGCCATTTCTCTCCCCACATCCACCACTGCTGCCGGCTCACCTCCAACTGCGCAACGCTACGCGCTGTTAACAGCCAACAGCCCAACACTGCAATGGCAGATAACAATGCAAACTAGCCACAGACTGCACACAGCACAGCCAGTGATTTTTATACAGAGCGCTACGTGGCGTTACCAACAAGAAAACCTAAACAGCCTACTTACAAGGTTCTCAACTTTTCTGAGCCCATTAACGCTTCGTGTAGTCAGATGTTGACTGGTATTACTGGTACTCCCTTCCCTTTTCCTTTCCAGTCATCGAGATTAGTGTGTAACTTAACTTCAAATATTTCAAAAATTTGGATTTTGTGGATGCTTCATTAAAGCACCAACTAAATAGTGAGAGAATAAGACGAAGGGTACTTCCTTCCTCTAGCAACTGCTTCTCTTTTTTTCTTTACGCAGTGAGGCATTTCTCAGCGCATTGTGAGTGCTACCTAGAACACCTAAGGAAAGGAAGCTAGCTGTCTGCATTGAGGGTGGACACTTGTTACAAAACTTGACTCCTCTGCAGTACTCCCCTCCCACGTGAGATGTGCTTCACACATACCCTGCACTCCGCTACAAAATTAACCAAGTTATAATACGTATACTACACGTATTGTTTCTAAATCGCTTGATCGCTGGACGCCTTACTTCTGAAATGGCAGAAACTGGAAGACTTCAGACTTGTAATCCTGTGTGTCTGACCACTGCCACCAGTAGTAATAATAATAATAATAATAATAATAATAATAATAATAATGCTGTGTAGGACCCACAGCAGTGCATCAGCCATTAGACTGTTATTGTTTGTCTTGCTGTCTATTACTCTGTCTCTTTCTTCGCTTGTCTGCTACCAAGTGGATAACGAAGCAATTTCTAATCCACTGCAGTGGCCACATACAGTTCAAAGAAGATATTCTCGTGAGATATTTAAGCATATATGATGTGCATGAGTTCCACTGTCATGAATGGATGATACGAAGTGCAGAGTATGTGTCTTGTGCGGGAAGAATGAGAGCAAGTTATTGTTCATACATTTGTTTCACAAGCTTCAACCTCCATCACACTGCGTTTTGCGTTAAAAATGTAATTACTGGTAACTTACATAAGTATTATTACAGTCTTATGGAAAGTGATGGTACTAATTATCATTATAAATAATTCAGTTTTGTGACTGAAGCACAGTAGAACCCTTTTGGTTTTTTTTTTACCTCTCAGAAAATTTCATTTTATACCTCAAGGGGTAGTCACCCCCAGATTAGCCCGCGCCGGCTAGCCGCACGATCTGACGCTCTGCTTCCCGAGCAGGAAGGCATGCCGGTTCCCGGCACGAATCCGGCCAGGCGGATTAGTGTCGAGGTCCGGTGTGCCGGCCAGCCTGTGGATGATTTTCAAGGCGTTTTTCCGTCTACCTCGGCGAATGCGGGCTGGTTCCCCTTATTCCACCTCAGTTACACTATATCGACGATTGCTGCACAAACAATCTCTCCACCTACGCGTACACCCACCATAATTACGCTACCACGCAATTTGGGGTTACACCTTGCGGAGGGGGAGGGGGGGGGGCGAACCGCACAATAACCCTGGATTCGATGTTGGGCGGCGGTGGGGCGGGTGGACTGCTGTGGCCTGTTGTGGGGTTGTGAACCACTGAGGGCTACGACGGGACGAAGCCTCTCCGTCGTTTCCCCGGTTTAAATACACAATACAGCACACTCACAGATTGGGACCACTGATGTAGAATGCATTATGAATTATAAAAATGTAGTATTACTTATGATATCTCCATGGAAAACGTATGTTTCAAGACATCAAGGTGATACACTCGGCTGATTAAACATTATCCATAGGAATGCATTTGGCACGGAAACATCATAGGAAAATGGATAATCAGTGGTAGTCTGATTTTCCTGTAAGTCCCAGATTTTTAAAATACAGATTTATAAAATTCGTGATTTTTCCACGACAAACTACCTTACACAATCGTGATAAAAATTTTGAATAACTGGTTTGCTAAATCAAATTACTCTGAAAGTAAGTACAACATCGCAAATCTACATATATATTAAACGAATAAATATGCATGTAATAACTTTCGCTGTGCATCGCTATTAGGTGCCACCGTTTTGATCCGAGTGTTTTGTTTTTGTTTCGAGCTGGTAGAACTCGGAAGTTTGTTGGTGGCTTACCTTCTGCCCGCTGTAGTCGCTCCGCACCTCTCCGCGCTCTTTCACTGTTTTCTTGAGATGTCGCTGACTAAACGACAGAGGCATTCGTCTTCTTCGCCACTCGCCTCGTCTTAAACCGTTGCTGGGCAACGGCGTGGGCCGAAGCAGGGATGCCTGTATTGTTGACAATAGCGTCACTTCTCGACTTTGTTTATTCTAAGAGGACACGCGGAAAATAAATATCGCACAATTTTGGAAACTATCTGGCGATAACAAATTACGGAAACTATCCAGCGATAACAAGAGGTGCGTGAGCTGATATCGAACTGCCGTGAAATTGTCCTGAAGTTTCTAATAGAACCTACAGCTGCTACAAAATCTGAGCGTTCTTTTCTCAGTGAACAGCGGAAAGATGATGTCATCGAAACAATTTTAAATGTACGTACGTTCTACATTCATTAAAGAACGGTTGTCTGAGTACGAAAAAGATGCGATGCGTATAGCTACACGACTGCTTGACTACAGAGAGAGCGTGATATAAAAGCTGAAAAATCTTAACTGTCAGAACTCGAAGAAAGCCGCCTAACATCTCGCAAAAATGTGGTATGAGAGACGAAGTGTGGACGATGTTTTGTTGACTTGTGCATTAGTTGCGTAATGGAGGCAGGCAGGAAAGTACACCAGCACGTGTACGGTCTCAGTGCAACCGTTCTCAACGCTCGAACCTATGGACTTGGCACGGCGGTCGCTGGAATTCAAATTAGTTTCCTTTATTCCGTGGACTTCGTCAACCTACCAACAGGCAAAACATACAGTGAGAGAAATTTTTAAGTTTAGTAGAAGGAAGCAGTTTTTGGCAATCTATTTTCTGAAATCGCTGGTTATTGGAAACCCCAAGCTTCGAACAGCCAAAAAACTTAGAAATAACATATTCATATACAGGGTGTTACAAAAAGGTATGGCCAAACTTTCAGGAAACATTCCTCACACACAAAGAAAGAAAATATGTTATGTGGACATGTGCCCGGAAACGCTTACTTTCCATGTTAGAGCTCATTTTATTACTTCTCTTCAAGTCACATTAATCATGGAATGGGAACACACAGCAACAGAACGTACCAGCGTGACTTCAAACACTTTGTTACAGGAAATGTTCAAAATGTCCTCCGTTAGCGAGGATACATGCATCCACCCTCCGTCGAATGCAATCCCTGACGCGCTGATGCAGCTCTGGAGAATGGCGTATTGTATCACAGCCGTCCACAATACGAGCACGAAGAGTCTCTACATTTGGTACCTGGGTTGCGTAGACAAGAGCTTTCAAATGCCCCCATAAATGAAAGTCAAGAGGGTTGAGGTCAGGAGAGCGTGGAGGCCATGGAATTGGTCCGCCTTACCAATCCATCGGTCACCGAATCTGTTGTTGAGAAGCGTACGAACACTTCGACTGAAATGTGCAGGAGCTCCATCGTGCATGAACCACATGTTGTGTTGTACTTGTAAAAGCACACGTTCTAGCAGCACAGGTAGAGTATCCCGTATGAAATCATGATAACGTGCTCCATTGAGCGTATGTGGAAGAACACGGGGCCCTATCAAGACATCACCAACAATGCCTGCCCAAACGTTCACAGAAAATCTGTGTTGATGTCGTGATTGCACAATTGCGTGCGGATTCTCGTCAGCTCACACATGTTGATTGTGAAAATTTACAATTTGATCACGTTGGAACGAAGCCTCATCCGTAAAGAGAACATTTGCACTGAAATGAGGATTGACACATTGTTGGATGAACCATTCGCAGAAGTGTACCGGTGGACGCCAATCAGCTGCTGATTGTGCCTGCACGCACTGTACATAGTACGGAAACAACTGGTTTCCCGTAGCACTCTCTATACAGTGACGAGGCCAACGTTACCTTATACAACAGCAACTTCTCTGTCGCTGACATTAGGGTTATCGTCAACTGCACGAAGAATTGCCTCGTCCATTGCAGGTGGCCTCGTCGTTCTAGGTCATCCCCAGTCGCGAGTCATAGGCTGGAATGTTCCGTGCTCCCTAAGACGCCGATCAATTGCTTCGAACGTCTTCCTGTCGGGACACCTTCGTTCTGGAAATCTGTCTCGATACAAACGTACCGCGCCACGGCTATTGCCCCGTGCTAATCCATACATCAAATGGGCATCCGCCAAATCCGCATTTGTAATGTCAACACAAGCACCGAAGTCAACATTATTATTTCAATTGGGCCAACTGGCGGTGAATCAAGGAAGGACAGTACATACTGACGAAACTAAAATGAGCTTGAACATGGAAATTAAGCGTGTCCACATAACATCTTTTCTTTATTTGTGTGTGAGGAATGTTTCCTGAAAGTTTGGTCGTACCTTTTTGTAACACCCTGTATATGAATATGAAGATGATATCTACTCTTTCGGACACGTCCGAAATAACACATACCACCGCATTCTTCCAGTGATGACATATGGCTCCGAGACATGGGCACTGAACTCATTTACAAAAGGGAAACTTAGGACAGCACAGAGAGCCACGGAGAGATCAATTCTGGGCTATACAAGACAGGATAGGAAAAGGGCAGATGACATCCAGTCTGTGACGAAGGTTAACGACATCTTAGGGACAGTAGGTTCCTTGAAATGGCAGTGGGCTGGCCACGTCGCACGAAGAAAAGACAACAAATGGACGAAACTAGTACTGGAGTGGAGTCCGAGAGAGCACTGGAGGCCTAGAGGAAGACCACCGGACAGATAGGACAAAGACATGCTGGGAACACCTGGCAGAGTACTGCCCAAGACCGTCCCACTTGGAGAAGACTGCTGAAAGCCTACCTGAATCCACGACTCGGAGAGGCCATATCATTTAATGATTGAACTGGCTGATGATGATATAAGGCTCACCGGCCAATTGACCATCTTCTTCTGTGCGGATGCACAAACAGTGCCCGAACTCTTACGGGAATCGGCAAAAAGCCGCGAGTAATGAATATAATGGGCAAGGGCAGTGTCAATATAGCGCGGACATAATAAGTTGGGAATGTGGGTCTCACGGAAGTCGTGCCAGAGATAAGTCCCTGTAGCCGCACCGCCTCGGAGGCTCAGATGGATAGCACGTCTGCCATGTAAGCAGAAGGTCCCGGTTTCGCGTCCCGGGTGGGGCACACATTTTCAACTGTCCCCCTTGACTTATATCAGCCACTGTATGCAGCTAGGGTTTCCATTTCATTGCAATAATATATTCACCATTATCTGACATTACATTTCGTACATTCTAACGCTGTCTAGCCATTTCAACTCTCTGTCGAGACTTAATGCAGCTTGTCATCAGCAAAACAGGCAAAATATGTATCAGAAATTTTAACCTTCAAACATTTATGTGTTCAATAGAGAGAGGTGTCTTATGTCCATTTTGATGCTTAAAGATTCTGTAGTTTGTCTTTTTTTTTTTTTTTTTTTTGCTGTGGTGGATGGGTATTAGCTGTTTTCGAATTATTGTTACTGCTTACTGACGTTCTTAAGCCAATAGGATGGTAAGTGTGTTATATGAGGTGGTTTGCAAGTGTGGAGTAGATGGTTCCACTTTTCAGTATTTTAGGTGTTTAGAGAACCGTATCACGAAATTTAGGTTTCACACGTATGCTGAATGACAGTCACTGATACTTCATTTAGAAATGTCTATTTTCTTGAACTGATTTGAAGTTTTGAAGAGTTTTTGTACCCTTACTCTTTACCATGACCATGAACCGTCTCGAACATGTAATAGGACGATTCTTTCTTCATCTCATATAGTGTTATCAAGATATTCCACCAACTGAGAAAACACTGTACAGTGCTCGCCACGTTCGTTTCGAGACAGATATGTATCATTCACATGCAAGCACAGAGGCGCCGTGGCAACCAGCCCGCGCAAGGAGGTTAAAATAAGTTCTGAACTGCTTGTTAGGGTACATTCTAATGTTTCAAAATGATGGAGCACAGTAATCAGTCGTCTTTTCCTTTCAGATTCTTGGGTCTTGAATAAAATGTGACAGAGACCTGAACAACACGGGCCTGACGTACTGGGACATGAATTAAAACTCTGAAATACCGCACTGATAATGGCTAGTTACTAACCTAAGTCTTGATTTGCTGTAATGAAGCCTGAAAGGAAAGGCGACTGATTGATGTGCCCTCATCAATTTGAAAGTCGTTTCACATTCGTTGAGTGCATCCCACATTCGGAATGGAAGGTAGGCCCCGGCGGAAGTTCGAGTCCTTCCTAGGGCACGGGTGTGTGTGTTTGTCCTTAGGATAATTTAGGTTAAGTAGTGTGTCAGCTTAGGGACTGATGACCTTAGCAGTTACATTCTGACATTCTGACCTAATATAACCTAACCTAATGTCCTTAATACATCCGAAAACTTGCGGGGGAGATCAGACTTTGCTGTGAGGAAGTCCTCGCACATGCTCTCGGACGACCTCTGTCGACGGCATCTGGCGCCCGTCGTCGGTGCCGCTGTGGACGCAGGCTTATGTAAAGTGTTTTCTCTCGAGGTGGGGCGCCGGCCGCAGTGGACGAGCGGTTCTACGCGCTCCAGTCTGGAACCTCGCGACCGCTACGGTCGAAGGTTCGAATCCTGCCTCGGGCATGGATATGTGTGATGTTCTTAGGTTAGTTATGTTTAAGTAGCTCTTAAGTTCTAGGGGACTGATGACCTCAGATGTGAAGTCCCACAGTGCTCAGAGCCATTTGAAGCATCCCGAGGCGCGGCGCAGCCTACCGAGTCCCGGATAGGGATGGGTAGTTCGGGAACAAACGGATTCCAAGGAACGATCGGTTCATAGTTCAGTTCCGTCGCGGCGGTCTACTAATAGTTCCCGGGAACGATGAGCGATCGGTTCATAGTTCACTTCGGTCGCGGCGGTCTACTTATAGTTGCCGGGAACGAGGAACGATCGGTTCATAGTTCTCTAGTTCACTTCGGTCGCGGCGGTCGCTTCGGCAGTTCTCGTTCCTGCTTCGGTCACGTGCTCGTCTCAGTCTCGCTCTCCCTCGGCCGCACTCGTCGTTCTTCGCATGGCCACCTGTCTCAGTTCAACTGCCGACTGCTCCTAGTTAGTTCAGTATCCAGTTGTTCGTTTCGTTCACTGCGCTCGACCATTTTACATGTGTTCCAAACTGTTCTTGCACTTGGGTCTGGCTATTCAGCGTCAACGACCGGTAATCAAAAAGTACTTTATAGTTACGTAAGTTACATAAAAATTACATTGTATATAAAGGTACGTCTTCTCAGGTAACAAAAGGGCATATCAGCTCACTTCATTATATCGATGAACAGCGGAAGACATACTTATAAGAAGGCAAGTTTTGTTTGTTATTCATATACTTTTTGGTTTCACCCACTTGATTTAGCAACTAACTGTCAATAATTTGCTTAATTTTTAGCGTAAGAAAATTCATATAAAACGATTTTCGTGTATCTTTCATATACAAAACATTACATTTAGGAAGGCTCTAATTATTTTTAAGTTTGGTTGTTTCCAATTTGCATTGCCTGCTAGTTTGGTTTCTTTGAAGAAAAAAAAGTGGGTTGTGGGTCATTTTGGCTCAGTAGAAAAAGCGGTGCCTCTCCATTTGAAAAGACAAAGAGTGCCATAAAATCGTATTTACTTATTATCTCAAAAACATTTGTTCAGAAGGAGCTTTCAAACCAAAAACTTTACTACTGCGAACTTAATTATTATTGCTGCATTAACGTTAATAAGCCAACATAAAAACCTAATTTTTACTAAGCGTGTGACGCAAATATGATGAGAAAATCACATTTTATTTTATGCTTCCATAAAGTCTACTTCGCCTACGAACTCAGAGACAACGTGAAATATATATAGGGTGTAAACGATTATTGTATCATAGCAATGTAGTGGAAGTCGAAACGAAGAATTTTATACAAGACACTTGTGGTCTATTAAGTTGGGAACCAGCCATCAACAGGTTTACAAGACTACATGCTCTACAGCCCATTCACGTCGCGTGAGATTTTCATGTTCTCTTCTCCAGCTCGCTACACATCGTCATCGATAGTTTCGCCATTGTTGCTTGCATTTCTTCACTGCCTAATTATTACATGTTTGTCTGTTTTTGTATCTGCTCTTAACGGGCAACACATCTTCCGTAATTGGCGAGCAGTCTGTACTCGGGGCCGTTTTTCCGTGGGCCACCGTATATTATTTCCCTGCGATCAGCCACACAAGGCTACGGTTGGCTAAAGGAGAGGTTCTGCAGAATCACAGAAATCACTTCTAAAAGTGAGTAAAAATTCTGTAATGAATTAAAAACTCTATACTCCAGGGGGGAGGCAAGTGCCTCCTCTTGGTGCCCTCCATCCTCCTGTCACCTACACTACTAGTTTTCAGTTTTTCACAAGAACCATATACCAAGCACAAATGAACGGTGAACGAGTAAAAATGAACGGTTCCCAAAAAAGAACGATCAGCAGTGAACTAGTTCCCAAGTATGAACGAGTTTGCTGGCCAGAGCGACACGCCAGTGGCCCGGTTTGCGCAGAGACGCGCCGGCGGCTTTTTAGGGAATGAGGAGAAATCTTAGAGGATGCAGGCTCGTATAAAAGGCGCGCATCTCGTAGACTGCGCAGCCCGTGGCTGTGTGTGGCTGGCGGGTTGCCCGGGCCGCGAGACTGCAGTGGCCGGCCATGCCTGCGCGGCTAGAGAGGACCAGAGAGGCCGGCGGCCGCGGCCGCTATTGATGCGGGGTCGCGTCCAGCAGGCGCCTGCTCATCCATCACTTGCCCGCCGCCGCCGCCGTGTTGTTGCTGCTGATGCCGGCGGTGGCGCTTCCGGCTCCGTCCCCGCCGGGCGCTCATTAGCAGGAGTGCCCGCAGAGTTAGTCACACGTCCCCACTGTGCGGCGTTCCCAGGCACAGTGGCACCGCAAAGTATTGGCGCACCTGCCATTACATATACACTCCTGGAAATTGAAATAAGAACACCGAGAATTCATTGTCCCAGGAAGGGGAAACTTTATTGACACATTCCTGGGGTCAGATACATCACATGATCACACTCACAGAACCACAGGCACATAGACACACGCAACAGAGCATGCACAATGTCGGCACTAGTACAGTGTATATCATCTTTCGCAGCAATGCAGGCTGCTATTCTCCCATGGAGACCATCGTAGAGATGCTGGATGTAGTCCTGTGGAACGGCTTGCCATGCCATTTCCACCTGGCGCCTCAGTTGGACCAGCGTTCGTGCTGGACGTACAGACCGCGTGAGACGACGCTTCATCCAGTCCCAGACATGCTCAATGGGGGACAGATCCGGAGATCTTGCTGGCCAGGGTAGTTGACTTACACCTTCTAGAGCACGTTGGGTGGCACGGGATACATACGGACGTGCGTTGTCCTGTTGGAACAGCAAGTTCCCTTGCCGGTCTAGGAATGGTAGAACGATGGGTTCGATGACGGTTTGGATGTACCGTGCACTATTCAGTGTCCCCTCGACGATCACCATAGGTGTACGGCCAGTGTAGGAGATCGCTCCCCACACCATGATGCCGGGTGTTGGCCCTGTGTGCCTCGGTCGTATGCAGTCCTGATTGTGGCGCTCACCTGCACGGCGCCAAACACGCATACGACCATCATTGGCACCAAGGCAGAAGCGACTCTCATCGCTGAAGACGACACGTCTCCATTCGTCCCTCCATTCACGCCACTGGAGGCGGGCTGCACGATGTTGGGGCGTGAGCGGAAGACGGCCTAACGGTGTGCGGGACTGTAGCCGAGCTTCATGGAGACGGTTGCGAATGGTCCTCGCCGATACCCCAGGAGCAACAGTGTCCCTAATTTGCTGGGAAGTGGCGGTGCGGTCCCCTACGGCACTGCGTAGGATCCTACGGTCTTGGCGTGCATCCGTGCGTCGCTGCGGTCCGGTCCCAGGTCGACGGGCACGTGCACCTTCCGCCGACCACTGGCGACAACATCGATGTACTGTGGAGACCTCACGCCCCACGTGTTGAGCAATTCGGCGGTACGTCCACCCGGCCTCCCGCATGCCCACTATACACCCTCGCTCAAAGTCCGTCAACTGCACATACGGTTCACGTCCACGCTGTCGCGGCATGCTACCAGTGTTAAAGACTGCGATGGAGCTCCGTATGCCACTGCAAACTGGCTGACACTGACGGCGGCGGTGCACAAATGCTGCGAAGCTAGCGCCATTCGACGGCCAACACCGCGGTTCCTGGTGTGTTCGCTGTGCCGTGCGTGTGATCATTGCTTGTACAGCCCTCTCGCAGTGTCCGGAGCAAGTATGGTGGGTCTGACACACCGGTGTCAATGTGTTCTTTTTTCCATTTCCAGGAGTGTACATTACAAATAAATGGTGATGCCAAGACAGTGTTACATTTATTTAAATGTACAGTAGTAAATATAAGGTTCTTCTAGTATATCATACAATGAAGGCTTTCACCACCGGATGGTGCTGTCGTTGATAATTCTTCCGGGTTATATGGCTGTGGTCCATGGAATTCTTCTATTCCTAACGTTTCGCCCAATACTACTTTGGACATCGTCAGAGGTATGGCTGGTTCTGCTGAGTCCTACAGGCGGCATGACCAGCCATACCTCTGAAGATGTCCAACGTAGTATTGGCTCAAATGGTTCAAATGGCTCTGAGCACTATGCGACTTAACATCTGTGCCCATCAGTCACCTAGAACTTAGAACTAATTAAACCTAACTAACCTAAGAACATCACACACATCCATGCCCGAGGCAGGATTCGAATCTGCGACCGTAGCAGTCGCGCGGTTCCGGACTGAGCGCCTAGAACCGCGAGACCACCGCGGCCGGCGTAGTATTGGACGAAACGTTAGGAATAGAAGAATTCCATGGACCACGGTCATATAACCCGGAAGAATCTTCTAGTATAATTGGCGTCTCACAACAAAAATATTAACTTAAAGTCATTTGAGGCCTCCTCTGTCGTATGTGTTATAGCACTCTCAGACTGAAGAGCCAAAGAAACCGGTTCGAGTGCCTAACATCGTGTAGGGTCCACGCGAACTCACAAAAGTGCCGCAACACGACGTGGCATGGACTCAACTAACTTCTGAAGCAGTGCTGGAGGGAACTGACAACACGAGTCCTGCAGCGCTGTCCATAAATTCGTAAGGGGGTGGAGATCTTTTCTGAACAGCACTTTGCAACGCATCCCAGATACGCTCAACAATTTTCATCTCTGGGGAGTTTGGTGGCAAGCGGAAGTGTTCCTGGAGCCTCTCTCTAGCAATTCTGGACGTATGAGGTGTCGCATTGTCCTGCTGGAACGGTCCAAGTCCGTCGGAATGCACAATGGACATGACTGGATGCAGGTGATCAGACAAGATGCTTACGTACGTGCCACCGGTCAGAGTGGTATCTAGACGTATCAGGGGTCCCATATCACTCCAAATGCACACGCCCCAAACCGTTAGAGGGAGTCCACCAGCTTGAACGGTCCCCTGCCGACATGCAGGGTCCATGGACATGGATAAATGAGGTTGTCTCCATATCCGTACACGTCCAGCGCTCGATACAATTTGAAACGAGACTCGTCCGACCAGGAAACGTGTTTCCAGTCATCAACAGTCCAATGTAGGTGTTGACGGGCCCAGGCGAGGCGTAAAGCTTTGTACCGTCGTCATCAACGGTACACGAGGGGGTCTTCGGCTCCGAAAGCCCATAACGTTGATGTTTCGTTGAATGGATCGTACGCTGACACTTGTTGATGGCTCAGCACTGAAATCTGCAGCAATTTGCGGAAGGGTTGCACTTCTGTCACGTTGAACGATTCTCTTCAGCCGTCGTTGGTCCCGTTCTTGCACGAATTTTTCCGGCCGCAGGGATGTCGAAGATCTGTTGTTTTACCGGATTCGTGATATTCACGGTACACACGTCATACGGGAAAATCCCCACTTCGTCGCTACCTCAGATATGCTGTGTCCCATCGCTCGTGCGCCGACTATAACACCACGTTCAGACTCACTAAGTCTTGGTAACTTTCCACTGTGGCAGCAGTAACAGAGGTAACAACTGCTACACACACTTGTTGTCTTATACAGGCGTTGCCGACCGCAGCGCCGTGTTGTGCCTGCTTACATTTCCCTTTATTTCAATATGTATGACTATACCAGTTTCTTTGGCGCTACAGTGTATTTCTGAAGTTGTTGAAGTATGAAAGTTTATTTCATAATGACGTTACTTGTCAGCTGAATAAAAACCCTTGTTCGAGCACTATATAATAACTGCTCCCAAGTTGCCAGAGCAGTACGTTGAAAGTAAAGGACGCCATCAGGATACATTTTCCGTGCACTATTACGTAAATCGTCTCGCAACATATCGATATATTTGCGATGATCCATGAGACGTTCAATGATTGCCAAGTCACAAACACCAAACGCTGCCATGCATCCCCAAACCATTAAAGTTCTTCCCCCTTGTGTTGCTGTAGGTGGAACATGTTGTGATTGGAGCTCTGTATTTGGTTTGCGGAACACTTTTCTCTTTCCATCAGATTCAAGCAAGTTAAACTTGGATTCAACGGAAAGAAGGACAGTATTCCAAAATTCAGTCGACTTGTTGACATAATCTTTGGCTAACTGCAAGCGTTTCCTTCGGTTAACTTTCGAAATAAATGGTTTCTTTCTGAGAGAACTGCCATGAATATCAGCTACGTTTAAAATATTCCTAATGGTTTGAGCACTGCACCTTGACTAGATGTCCGACATGATCCTTCACTTTTAAAGGGCTCTTTTTGTGCAAGACGAGCTATCCTTCGACACTCCCTGCATGTAAGAACTTTTGGGAGTCCGCGTCTGCGTTTATTGTCTGTTGCACCAGTCTCTTGAAACTTCTTGATAATCGCCTGCACTGTTGTGTAATTAACAGAAAGTTGCTTACCAGTTTCACGGTAGCTTTCGCCCTGCGGATGCAATAAAACCTTCTTGTCGCAGAACGACTCGGAATGCTCTTTTTCCTTTGGACTCGTGACAAGTGAATGCCCCTTACACTGGCTGTCAGGCAAGCGAATGAACTGCTTGTCAATTCCGATTGCACAAACCTGTCTGTAAAGCACAATAACAAACGTTATACAGTGTGCCAATACTTTATCGAGTAGGAGAACACCCTCATTTAATTGATTATATGTGTTTCTGTTGTGTTGGCAAAATATCTTAATGTACCAATTATTTCTTTTTTCGAGTCATAGTTAATGCTATACGTATAATGTTCCTAGTTCAAATGGTTCAAATGGCTATGAGCACTATGGGACTCAGCTGCTGTGGTCATCAGTCCCCTAGAACTGAGAACTAGTTAAACCTACTAACCTAAGGACATCACACACATCCATGCCCGAGGCAGGATTCGAACCTGCGACCGTAGCAGTCGCACGGTTCCGGACTGCGCGCCTAGAACCGCGAAACCACCGCGGCCGGCAATGTTCCTAGTATTTATACATTTTGTATTAGATGCAAAAGGGGTCTGTGCTAATACTTCGTACCGCTATACGGGAAAGCTGGCCCATATACACTGCTGGCAATTGAAATGGAAATACAGTGAATGTCATATCGACAAGAAGTTTGGGGAAGAGTGTTGTAAAGTTTAACAACCCCCTTGGATAGGCTAGTAATACTTCATGCAGGGGTATCTAGTGAACATCACTAATACTGCATTGTGATTTTGATGTTCCAAGAGAAAATGCTGTATAAGTAATTATCTTGATTTTGGCATTAGTTTTTGAGGGATAACGTGCAATGACAATTATTTGCATAACACTAAAACACTTAGTTGACTTTGAACTTTCACATCTTTTATTTAGATGCTTTATCATCACAATATTATTAACAAGCAGCGTGATTCAAATAACAAAGCACACACCCTTCTAGCACAAAAGAGAAAAAAAATACATATGCAATTTCTCGTACAAGAAAACGACATTCTAAACTTACGAAAAATAATCTGAACTACTAAAAGGAGTTGCGCGACATAAACTGAAGTTGGTAGGCGTGTATCTAAATCTTCTAACAATACCACCACTTGCAAAGTAGGTTAGAAATCAGATTGATAATGTTGATCACGCAGAATACGTTCGCTTTTTTGGGCAACAACAAACTTATTAACTGTGGATGGTATCGTCAGAATGGAAATAAAGTCATTGTAAAAAAGTCATTAATTTTGGCACTTATCTTGAATGGATTCCCACGTAGATTTCGTCGAAGTTGTTATGGCTCATCTTGTTGATTCTAGGGTGATTCCACTTTGACTGCTAGATCTGTATTTTAGCAATATTTGAAGACCTAACAAATGCATTTTTCAGGAAATTCTTAATGATCAAACAATCCCAGATCAGAACAATGGTATGGTAGAAATAATTTTTGACTTGGTGTTCACGATCCACTTTTTTTATTAAAATTGTTGTAAATTCACATATGTTTCTTCTTAATTGTCACATCGTCAAGAAAAGATTTTTGTATCTTCATATATTTAATTTCCACTTTAACCAGAGGGCACAAGACTTGGTTGTTCTTTTACAAAGCGAAATAACAACTTAACTTCTGCAAAGTGAAACAAAGAATGCTCTGTGCGCATTCGCGCGAAAACTGTTACAAGTAAGTCAAAGATTATGACAGTCTCACAGACACAAGAACCATATCACTGTAATATATCGATACATTGGCGTACCTATATTCTAATGAAACCAAATGTGAATATTGTCACAAAAATATGTCTGTTACTTCGCAGAAAAATAGTACGACATTACTGGTATCAAGAACTGGGGTTGGAGTGTGTTGTGTACATAGTTCCGTGTAGTCAGCGCGTACACTACTTTCCCAATAGAGCGCGCACCGCTAATCACAACAGCGCAGGCGCAGCGCTCGTCCGTCTCCGGACTACGAGATGGCGCTGTCTTAGATACGGACCAAATTCTGCTTCCGCCGATCCGCGTATTAATATGTAACGCAGCCAATGAGATTGCTGCTAATGTAGAACCTTTTCTCCTCACGGACCACACTCGCGCAGTGATACCTGAAAGCGCAAGGTATTATAACGAGTGTACAGATGTCCGATTGTTCAGTCTGCATTAGTCTGTACCAGTCTACATTAGTCTATAGTCAAGTTTGAGTCTGCGCCTTATAAGATTATCATATTCCTGTACATAGCCATGAAGATAAATGACTAGACACTTTGTCAAGTATCAGAGATATGTGAGAATAAGATTAACGTACCAAGACCAAAGGAACTTCAGATTGTCAATTGTAAACAGCATCCAGAATCAAGTTACGTAATGTCTATCCTTTTTATTATTTTAATAAATGTGTGTGAAAATTAATCAAGTTCTGTTTAAAGTTGGTCACAGTCAATCTGCTACTCTAAGCGTGCAAGTGGCATTTCTATCATCTGACCTAGCGGCAGAGGATAAACACCCCACGATAAGACCACGAGACATATTGCTGACACTCGCCTACTTCGTTGGAGCGACCAGTCAAATAATGTGATGGTGTGTTTACCGCCACACACCGTTGGGTGGCTTGCGGAGTATAAATGTAGATGTAAATGTAGAATGTAGATTATATACAATACGCACACCACAGAGTGCCGTAATGGTCACGTAAATAAAGAACCATTACAATCTGAAAGATGATGTCTACTAAAATTTTGCGCCAGTCGCATAAGAGTGCCGCTAGTAGCGCCGCTATGAAGATGCAGATCAGGTTTGCTTTAAATACTCGCTGTACCGGTCGAGAGCATTAGTTACCTTCGACACCGGTTATGCTGAGTTGATGTTGGTCAGGAACGCCTTTAGGGCGACAAAGACACCATTAGCAATACCTCACTGAGTTTGAACGGGGTCGTGAAATAGAAAAGCTGCATGTTCCTTCTGTGGCATTGCAGAAAGACTTGGCAGGAATATAGCCACTGTACATGACTGCTGGCCGCGTTGGTCATCAGAATGTAGGTCGCAAGAAGACCAGACTCCAGACGGCGACCTAGCACTGCCGAGAGGGAAGACCACTCGTTCGACGTAAGACTCTGACACATCGTACTGCACCTGCAGCAGCAATTGGCACCACAGTGACACAACGAACTGTTACAAATCGGTTACATCAAGGACAACTACGAGTTAGACACCATGTAGCGTGCAGTTCACTGACCCCAAGCTGCCACCATATGCGAGTCCTGTAGTCTCAGGCGAGAACTCGTTGGAGGGAGGGGTGGAGGTCCGTTGTGTTTACTGGTGAAGCCTGGTTCTGCTTCCGTGCCAGTGATGGCTTTGTTGGTAGGCAGCCAGATGAGGGCCTGAAGCCAACCTGTATGCGTGCTAGACGCACTGGGCCTACACTGGAGTTACGATGTTGTAACATGTGATATGACAGCAGGAGCACTCTCGTGGTTATCCGACGCACCCGACGGGAAATTTGTACGTCAGTCTGGTGACTCGATCTGTTGTGCTGCCATTCATGAACAGCGTTCCAGGATGGTTCCTTTCTTTGTTTTTCAAATGAATTACGCTCGCCCATAGACTGCTGTTGTAACCCAATATGTTCTACAGATAATCGATATGTTGCCTTGGCCTGCTCAATCACCAGATCTGTCTCCAATCGAGCACATGTGACACCGCCGTTTGAGTCCCTTGTAGATTCCCGTATGGAGGACATAGTGATAGACATCCCTGGGGTTGTGAAGCAGCTGAACGGGTTGAAAATAAATTAATCGCCAGGTCATGATGGGATTCCAATTCGGTTTTACAGAGTGTACTCCACTGCATTGGCTCCTTACTTAGCTTGCATTTATCGCGAATCTCTTGCCCAACGTGAAGTCCCAAGCGACTGGTAAAAAGCGCAGGTGACGCCTGTATATAAGAAGGGTAGAAGGACGGATCCTAAAAATTACAGACCAACATCCTTAACATCGGTTTGTTGCAGGATTCTCGAATATATTCTGAGTTCGAATATAATTAACTTCCTAGAGACAGAGAAGTTTCTGTCCATGTATCAGCACGGCTTTAGAAAGCATCGCTCCTGCGAAACGCAACTCGCCCTTTTTTCACATGATATCTTGCGAAGCATGGATGAAGGGTATCAGACGGATGCCATATTCCTTGACTTCCGCAAAGCGTTTGACTCGGTGCCCCACTGCAGACTCCTAACTAAGGTACGAGCATATGGGAATGGTTCCCAAGTATCTGAGTGGCTCGAAGACTTCTTAAGTAATAGAACCCAGTACGTTGTCCTCGATGGTGAGTGTTCATCGGAGGTGAGGGTGTCATCTGGAGTGCCCAAGGGAAGTGTGGTAGGTCCGCTGTTGTGTTCTATCTACATAAATGATCTTTTGGATAGGTTGCATAGCAATGTGCGGCTGTTTGCTGATGATGCTGTGATTTCACGGGAAGGTGTCGTCGTTGAGTGCCTGTAGGAGGATACAAGATGAATTGGAGAGTATTTGTGATTGGAGTAAAGAATGGCAGCTAACTCTAAATATAGATAAATGTAAATTAATGCAGGCGAATAGGAAAAAGAATCCTGTAATGTCTGAATACTCCATTAGTAGTGTAGCGGGTGACACAGTGACATCGATTAAATATTTGGGCGTAACATTGCAGAGCGATATGTAGTGGGACAAGCACATAATAGCAGTAGTGGGGAAGGCGGATAGTCGTCTTCAGTTCATTGGTAGAATTTTGGGAGGATGTGGTTCAGCTGTAAAGGAGACTGCTTATAAAACACTAATACGACCTATTCTTGAGTACTGCTCGGGTGTTTGGGATCCCTATCACGTCGTATTGACAGAGGACATGGAAGCAATTCAGAGGTGGGCGGCTAGATTTGTTACAGGAAGGTTTGACAACACGCAAGTGTTACGAAAATGCTTCAGGAACTCGGGTGGGAGTCTCTAGAGGAAAGGAGGCGTTCTTTTCGTGAATCGCTACTGAGAAAATTTAGAGAACCAGCATTTGAGGCTGACTGCAGTACAATTTTACTTCCGCCAACTTATATTTCGCGAAAACACCACAAAGATAAGATACATTAGGGTTCGTACAGAGGCATATAGGCAGTCATTTTTCCCTCGTTCTGTTTGGGAGCGTCATCCACAAACAGCATTAACCGTATTGACTGAACAAGGGCAACAGGCATGGAACTCCATCCAACAAACTGATATTTGTCCACATCTCGTGGTCTCGCGGTTGCGTTCTCGCTTCCCGAGCATGGGGTCCCGGGTTCGTTTCCCGGCGGGGTCAAGGTTTTTCACCTGCCTCGAGATGACTGGGTGTTTGTGTTGTCCTCATCATTTCATCATCATCCAGGAAAGTGGCGAAATTGGACTGAGCAAAGGTTGGGAAATTGTAGGGGCGCTGATAAGCGCGCAGTTGAGTACCCCACAATCCAAACATCATCATCAAACTGATATTTGGCACTTTTCTAACACAATGCATACACTTTTACATGCTATCTTTCAACATTCTTGCGTTACATTGGTTATTAATGTACAACTATTTCACATTTGCAATGGCTTATCACGCACTTACACTAACCTGTGACATTGCAATGTTAATCACTTAAATATGTTACCTAGACAAATATACTCCCGAAACTTCATTTCTGTTCATTATTTATTTTTACGAGATTGCAGTGACGTTGTTACTCTGATGACGATGCACTGCGGCGACCACAGTCGTTATTAAACACATCACATAAATTCGCAATTGCGAACAATGACTACCATCAGAACGGAATGACAATGAAAATTTGTGCAGGACCGGGACTCGAACCCGTGTATTTCCCGCTTATCGCGAGCGGGAAATCCGGGTTCGAATCATTCCATTCTACAGCTGATGGTGGTCATTATTCGCAATTGCGAATTCATCTGATGTGGTTAATTATTTTTTTGTTGTGACTTTTTTCCATTAGTGTGTAACAACCCCCTTGGATAGGCTACTAAGACTTCATGGATACATATCTAGTGAACTTCACTAATACTGCGCTGTCTTTTTAATGTTTCAAGCTTTCGGGAGAGAAGATGCTATATAGGGGAGACGTAACTTTGCTTTTTGTCCTGAACCGTTCC
Organism: Schistocerca gregaria; assembly: GCF_023897955.1. NCBI lineage: Eukaryota > Metazoa > Arthropoda > Insecta > Orthoptera > Acrididae > Schistocerca > Schistocerca gregaria. The sequence continues at coordinate 146,382,678 of NC_064921.1, forward strand.
AGATGTCTAAACGAGATTTTCCGCACTTCATAATCAGCTGAGGGACACGTGATGGCTGAAACGGCTCTGAGCACTATGGGACTTAACTAATAAGGTCATCAGTCCCCTAGAACTTAGAACTACTTAAACCTAACTAAGGACATCAACACATCCATGCCCGAGGCAGGATTCGGACCTGCGACCGTAGTGGTCGCGCGGTTCCAGACTGTAGCGCCTAGAACCGCTCGGCCACCCCGGCCGGCGACACGTAATGTTTTGTACGAATGAGGCTCTGAAGTCTGGTGGGGACAACCGAACTACTGAAAGAAGTCTTACTGTTATTTTTTTTTTTTTTTTGATGGAATCGTGCACTTTTGCTAGCTGCCTTAGTTAGCTCTTGGAACGGCAGTTACAGCGATATAGCCCTTGTGAGTATTGACCTTGAAACCTTTCGCAAATAGTCCTAGAAAAGTATTCAAATTGCAGAGCATTGCGGCCAGAATCGGTGGAGGTCTGTTGCCTGGCTCTGTAGTTACGTGCAGCAAGACAGGCTGACACTACTGGTGTAAAACCTCAATTCCTATACGACATGGGTACAGGGTCAATATAAGCAATTACGGCTTATGCTCGCGTCTGGCGCATCCGATGGGGCTTACAAAAACTACTTCAAATGTGCGTAAGTTTTCCACGTTCTTACGGAAGCGACTGCACTCTCGTCAAGTATTTCTCCATTGCCATTTGTGCAACATTCATCATATAATAGTAGCATGTCTAATTTTTCCTCAGTGGTGAACGTTTGCAGACAAGAAATGTTGAAGCAGAAATGATCTGATGTTGAAATGTGTGTGAAACCTAATGGGACTTAACTGCTACGGTCATCAGCCCGTAAGCTTACACACTACTTAACCTGAATTATCCTAAGGACAAATACACATACCCTTGCCCGAGGGAGGACTCGAACCTCCGCCGGGACCAGCCGCACAGTCCATGACTGCTGCGCCTCAGACCGCTCGGCTAATAACGCGCGGCAGAAATGATCTGATGACAAGCAACACAGTTCCTACTACTTTTGCTGTACAAACAAGCAAACAGTCAAGAGGCTTGATGCAACGACGTAGCCTGGCATGAGCGTGTTTACATAGTAATAGCCAATTAGTAACAACAGTACTGGTAAATGCATTTCACTGTTAGAGGCAACAGAACCAGTTTCGCTTATATCTTTCGACTCGTTCACTTCCAGACCAGGGTCACCTCAAATTGATATATTTACCCATCTCCGTCATCCCTGAAAGTTTGTAACATCATCACGGAGTCACCCAGAACATCATCACAGTTGTCACATAACAATATACAACTTGAATAAAATCGTGGGCTGTTAAAGAGACTGAAACTGCGCGCACAACTGACTGTCAGTGTTTACTCCTGTGGAGGGCTTCTTTACTGTATCATGAACTTGTTTCTAGTCGGTAAAGACTACTCTACATATCACTTAAAGGTAAGTTAAGGAAAGCGCCGTATGGTAAGAACATTCTCAAAGATTTTTTTTTTCAGAGAAAAATAGTGTGTTTGTTTTTACATTCTTATCGCCAATAATCAATTTCTTTGTTTTTTATTTATTTATTTATTTATTTATTTTTTATTTTATTTTTTTATTTTTATTTATTTATTTATTTATTTATTTTTTTTGTAGCCAACAGGTGTACCAAGCATGCAATAAAGTGCAGCGTGGGTGCTATGTAAACTAAATAACAATGAACAGGACATAGAAAATGCAAAGCCTCAGCGCATTGTCCGCTAACGACAGACACCCACAGTTTGAGATCCTCATGACCTACACATTTTTTCAATTGTCGTCAGGACATATTAGAATGCCGACCCCGTTGCAGCGTGAAGGACTTGTTTCGGGATTTCGACTGACAAACAGGCAGCGGACAAAGGTTTGCTTAGTAGGCACTGTTCCCTTCGGCCCATGTAACGGAAATGCGCAGCTTCCGGCCGAGGCAACGTGTCTGAGCTTTAGCCAAGGTCAGCGCCACGCGTGAGGAATGAGTGATGCCTGCTGAAAGTGAACAACGGTTCTCTGTTTCCCACAGAGCTTTTGAGCGACGCCGCTAAGTAGCCAGGGCTCTACTTGCAGTTGTGACTAGCAGTTTATTTCTTTCGCTTTCGTGTTGTAGGTGCTGCGAAGCGTCTCTCGTTCCATGTGACTGTTCGCTCAATTTCCCGTGGCCGCCCGCGTAGCTTCCACAAGCCAGAATAGTGCGGTTTCAGTGATAGTGCAGCTGCAGCGAATTTTAGTCGTGCCCTGTTTCATGTTTCTGAAGTCTAGCACTGCAAAGCAAAATAAAAAAGAATATACGTAATGAAGGAAGTAACTACGGCAAATCTTATGTTGCACCTGTCTCAAGTACTGTGCGTTTCTGCAGAAGGCAGACATTTTGCTTAGAAAATTATTGGCTATATGCTGATAGTCATCAGGACTTTTTGATGTAATCGAAGGGATGACATATTTGGGAAACCATGACTGCTGTTATTTATTTATTTAACCTGATCATATTAGGGCCATCAGGCCCTCTCTTACATCGGACCGGTGTTCCACACATGCAGCTTTTCACACATCAGAGTTACATCATGACAATAGTTTAAATAAAAAGAAATAGATTACCCTAGTGACAATATGAATAAAGAGTAATGACTAAGACCTAATAAAGTAAATGCTGGCAGTATTTTTACAACAGGTGCTATTCATAAAAATTATGATAAAAGCAATAATAATAACAGTAAAAAATTCAAATAATAATGATACACTTTAATAAACTTCCGGACCACTTGCTGTTTTAACTACTTTTTATTACGTCACTTTCGTGTCTTTCTGTCTTTCCGGTACAAAATTTGCAATTGATTTTAAAGCAACTTTCCGATAGTCTAGAGACTTGAAATTTTAAACATAGCTCAGCACTGGATAACAATGCAGCATTAACTCATTTTTGTGTATGGTGTACGGTGGAGAGTACTTTGTTTATCACTATGACTTCCCGAAGAGCTAGAGAACTGAAACTTGCAAAATAGCTGAGAAACTGGCAATGCAGTGCTCACTGGTTTTCTTGTCTGGTGTGTGACCGAGAGCACATGCAGTGTACCACAGCCACTTGCCCCTTTTTCTGAATCAGCCTCAATGGTTCGTGAGAAGAACGGTTGCTGGCAACACCTCTGTGTGTTTTTTTGCGAGATGTATATAGGAGGAAGAGAAACTTAAATAAATCTAAGTAACCTGTGCTGTGATCTCACCAAAGTGTTCGAAATCGACTGAAAAATGTCACATACACACACACACACACACACACACACACACACATACACACACACACAAAATAAAAAGCAAAAATTAATTATTAAAATAAAAAGAAATTTTTAATATACCGCGTTTTGGATCGAACTGAAAGTATAAAATAATTTCTCCTAGTTCAGTACAGGTTCCTAGTCCGAAAAGACAGCCCAGAAAATTTGTGAATGTCAAATTCTGATAGCTACGAAAATACTTCTCAGATTTATAACGAAAACGTGGGGTACATATAACAAATAATAGTTAGGAGGCGAACTACTAGCAACAGTTAAGTATTGCACGCGCCTCACGTTTTTAATGTTGCGCCGGCCGCGGTGGTCTCGCGGTTCTAGGCGCGCAGTCCGGAACCGTGCGACTGCTGCGGTCGCAGGTTCGAATCCTGCCTCGGGCATGGATGTGTGTGATGTCCTTAGGTTAGTTAGGTTTAATTAGTTCTAAGTTCTAGAGGACTGATGACCACAGCAGTTAAGTCCCATAGTGCTCAGAGCCACTTGAACCACTTTTAATGTTGCAAGTATTTTCGTACCTATTCAAAATTCACCATCACAAATCTCCAGGACAATCCATATGTGGTTAGGCATATGTATGGGGCTACGAGAAATTATTTTAAACTTTTTAGTACGTTTTAGAAATTTCGCATAGTAAAAACTAGTGCTGCAAAGTGTAGTTCGTCAAAAATCCGAGTACACTTAAGAGAACTACAAAATTGTAAAGTTCCGTAGTTAGTTCCTCGCGTTGCTAATAAACTGCATTTCGCAGCTCTAAATTTTTCTTCGATCTGGAGATGATCTGTGCAATAGTTAGAAACGTATTATCTGATTAAAAAACTGCAAATGCTCTACACGGCGTCTTTTATCTCATAAAACAATGGTTTTTGGACTATTGATATATCTTTTTCATTATTCTGTGTTTACCAATAAGTTTTTGTTAAATGTCAAACAAAGATATCTGTTCAAGTAAACAGAAGAAAATTAAGTCAAAGCACTCTTCAGATTTGTAGAGATGTTATAGCGCAACCTGCATGTGTCGCGTTTTGCGAGTCGTACGTTTTTCAGAAACTTAATGACATCTGTTTTAAGAGAAACGCAAATGGCGACTTCGGTTACGGTATCATTAAAAGATCTGCCTTGTCTTTTCTCGTGGTCTTATAGCGATTATCACGCGTCACCACTGACTGCCTTCTACTTCGAAGCAACGTGAGCCGTTGACCTTCATTACTGGCATGATTAGTACCTTACGGATCCCACAATTCCCACTCGTCATGTACAGCGTTGATGCCTACGAAATTTCGAGGTTTGGCACATCAAGTGAATTCCCTAGTCTACTCCACGTAGAACTGTCCGTCACTTGTAACAACGTTGTAAACGGAACGCTAAATCCTGATCTTCCTTCGTTGCTTCTTTCCTACCTTCACACAACAGTACCGCTGCGTGGCGTGAGTAGCTTTTCTGTGTAAAATCGCTTGCCGGGCGTACGAAGCAAGTTTGCCACATTTGTGCAGTATTCTGAATCGCTTACAATCTGGAAGAACCCCAACTGAAAACGAAAAGTCCTGCCATTAGTCACACGCTGGAAACGATAAATTTTGTGCCTTGTTACAGTGCTTGACAAGTTCTTGGAGGTGCCCTCAGGAAAAACGAAGGAAAATTATGGCAAAAATGCTGTCGCAAATTTTGGATAGTGGTAAGAGGTAAAATCGTGAATAACATACCAAAAATCTTTACCGGTGGAGCCGGCCGGGGTGGCCGAGCGGTTCTAGGCGCTACAGTCTGGAACCGCGCGACCACTACGGTCGCAGGTTCGGATCCTGCCTCGGGCATGGATGTGTGTGATGTCCTTAGGTTAGTTAGGTTTAAGTAGTTCTAAGTTCTAGGAGACTGATGACCTCCAAAGTTAAGTCCCATAGTGCTCAGAGCCATTTGAACCTTGCCGGTGGGGTGTGAGCGTGTGCAGATACGTACATAGATTCCGTATAATGCATTTCTTGCTTTAGTATTGTAAATATGTTATATCTGTATTCCATGTAGTGTTAATGTATGTTGTGGAAAATCAATGTCCTCGGGCATGTCTGGGCACTATGTCGCCACTGATTCATAAGGCGAGCTGCGAAGGATCGGTATAACTTTGTGAAACAACCTGTAGCTGCTTCTTGTGAGGTTGTAAGGGGGGGGGGGGAATAGAGTGGGGGATCACCTGTTAGCTCTTTATTTTCCAGACCTGTGAAGGAGGGAAGTGCATGACCACAATCTGGTGGCCAACTATCCTTCTTTTAACTTCCATTCCCTCCTCATTCATCACTACAGCTCTACTGCGGTTAGGCGTGGTACACATATTTAATATTTGTTCTTAAACGACTTCATTTAACAGTAAACTTTATATAATTAAAACACGGCTTTTAATAATATGTGATTTTTCCAACCCCTCTAAGGCGGCAACTAATAGTCCTAAAGAAAAAATGAACAGGTATTTTTTGTAGGAAATTTTATCTACTTAAATTTTTTTCTGATTAACATTTTCGGTAGAATCCGCGGTTTCCAAAACATTCAAGAACAGCATGGAAATAAGACCTCTGAAGGCCCTTCGACTCCCACATCCACACCTCACTGGTTAAGATTTTTAGCCTGTTGTTCGTAACACTGTCTCCTACCACTGTACAAAATTTTGCGACTAAACGTTTTTTTTTCTCCTACTCCTTTTTTTCTGGTCTTCGTCGACTGGCGAAGAAAGCAGCCGTACAACAGGCTGGCAGCGCAGGAGCGGACGTAGCGTAGAGGCGTGAGGGCGCTGGGCAGCAGCTGTTGATGAGCTCTGCCACGGTAGCTAACGAGGCCGCGAGAAACTGGCACTTCTTTCATTACGCACCTCTTTGTTCCCTCACAGCCCGAGGAGCACCGTAGCGCAACGCTCGAGGCAGCGAAGCACGGCTGCCACCGAGAGCTTCCACTCTGCTGCACGTCCCTCATTCGCTGAGGGGCGCCCAACTAAGGCGATACCTGTTAATTATGCACCATGTTCTTTTCATTTTGTTTCTGTTAACTATTGTGACAATACCCCTCAGCTATTCATTTATTATCGCCATGTCATTTTATTTTCCTAATTGTTTCCTCACTTCGTAGGTAGAGATGTGCTGGAAGAGGACGATAACTGCTCTTCAGGCAAAATATGAACAATTTTACAATGGCAAAGAAGATAAGATTAGAAATTCAGGGGACTGAGTGAGAAAGTGGATGAGTGTTCAAGGTGAAAGAGAGTGATAAGAGGTAAGACAGTCCAGGATAAGAGGATAGGTGAAAGAAAGTAAAAGGATTGGGTGACACAGAAGAAGAAAGATATGAGAGGTTTAAGTTACATAAGTGAAGGGGATGAAAGGGAGGAAGAGAGAAACAATAACCACTGAGGAGGTAGCAGGTAGGAGGTGGTGGAGCGGAAGTGAGAGAGAGGCAGTGTTGGGGAGTCACCGTAAGTAAGCTTACAGACGTGGATGTAGAGGGAGGTATAAGGGAAAATGAGAGAAGTGAGTGAGTTTGATGGGAAAGAATTGGAGAGATATATGTTAGGGAGATGTGTGAGGAAAACGTGATATGAAGGCGACTTGCTGTTACTGTGGAAAAAATATGCGATAGGCACCAGTTTGAGAGGAACGAGTATGGAAAGAGGAAGAGGTGTGAAAAAGGAAACAGTTACCAGGTACTGAAGAATATTAGCAACATGATGTTCAATACATGTGGTTAGTGTTTACCGCATGGCTTCCTGAAGTGGCCGAGCGGTTCTAGGCGCTATAGTCTGGAGCCGCGCGATCGCTATGGTCGCAGGTTCGAATCCTGCCTCGGGCGTGGATGTGTGTGATGTCCTTAGGTTAGTTAGGTTTAAGTAGTTCTAAGTTCTAGGGGACTGATAACCTCAGAAGTTAAGTCCAATAGTGCTCAGGGGCATTTGAACCATTTGAACCATTTTTGCTTCTTGAAAGATCACCCTGTTGCACAAAATTTGCAAATCTGATACTCCGCACTGCATTGCAAAGAAAGTACTTTATTTTTTACCTATCCCCCTACATTTCCGAGAACACTGTATGCACGATTCTAGTCAGTCCGTGCTACTTGGTGTCGAAATGTAAAGCAGTGCTTATGTAGCACATACCGTTGGTCGTCTGTGTAAAGTAGCGTAAGATCTCGGTGGAGTGCGGTTTGGAATGGGAGCTGTACATACATGGGCTCAATTTTACAAACAATTTATTAAACATCAGATAGTCTTCTTGACAGTAAAGAAATGATAACAAAACAAAACTTAATTTACAGCCCGTTGTAGTGCTAGAAGGAAGGGCTGAACATGAGAGTAACAGCATAAAATACCTTTAACACAATGGAAACAAAATGCAATTCTACTCTACACCAGCACGTAGAATCGGGCAATAATAATTCACAATATCTCTCTGGTCACAGTCAGAAAAATGACGATAAAATTAACTATGGGAGAATGATCTACAATCTCTGATTTAATTAAAGCAACCACATTAGCACTCAACTAAATATTCAGCTACAACCACTCCTATCGCCAACTAGTCACTAAAGCAAAGCTACTCTCAACCACCACTCAATTAAATATAGAGCTGCGACCATCCTTGTCACTAACTAGTCACTAAAGCAAAGTTGCTACCTACCACCCGCAGAATTATCTACACAAATTTCTCTGTCACATTTTGTGTACAATGTAGCATGCAAAACAGACCACTTTTACAGTGAAAAATAACAAGATCATTTTTAATACAATGGCATCAACAAAATCAGTGACACCACAGCACAATAATAAGATCATCGGCTTCTGTACGTTGGCACATACGAAATCCATCACTATCACAAATAAATACCAAAAACTAAATTTCTCTCACTTTCAGAGAAACCACCATACCATGCCACACTGTACTCACAGACCTCTATGTGTGATATTACTGGTCATCTGATACACTCAATCCACAAATTGTATTCTTCACTGTTGATGCCATTGTTTTAAAAATGATCTTGTTATTTTACACAGTAAATGTGTTCTGTTTTGTATGCTATATTGTACACAAAATGTTATAGAGGACTTTGTGTAGATAATTCTGCAGGTGGTAGATATTAACTTTGCTTTAGTGACTAGTTGGTGACGGGGATGATCGTAGCTCTATATTTAGTTGAGAGTTCTGCTTCATTCGACTCACCAAGACGCTACTGTCGGTCACCATAGCACCTAATTAGCACCTCTGTTTGTGGGTCCACTGGAGTAGCCTTCCTGTCGCCCAGAGAAAGACACCAACAACTCCAATGGGTTGCTTAGTGATTACGTAGGTAGGTAGTGGCCATACCTGCACTGACCATTAGTGATGTTCAACAGACAGGTTTTCGGTGTACTAGCTCAGAGAGGACTTCTTCGCTGTCCACCAACTGCTCCAATTGTTCCACGCAAAACAACAGACTGCATGTATGGCCCTGCTTATGGCATACACAGCAGGAATAACAGCCTCTGATGTCCACAAAATAGCACCAGGCAGCCATCTTTGGCTTTCACCCCATGTCCAAGGTATCACTACTCTGCCTGGCTCGCCTGCTGGTGAGCCCAAGACTCGTCCTCTCGTCTGCCGGTCAGCTGAGGACACGTCCTGCTCGCCTGCTTGTCAACCCAAAGCTTGTCCTTCTCACCCACTGGTCAACCCAACACTCGCCCTTCTCACCCACTGGTCAACCCAAGGCTCGCCCTTCTCACCCACTGGTCAACCCAAAGCTCGTCCTTCTCACCCACTGGTAAATCCAGGCTCGTCTTTCTCACACGCTGGTCAACCCAAGGCTCGTCCTTCTCACACGCTGGTCAACCCAAGGCTCGTCCTTCTCACACACTGGTCAACCCAAGGCTCGCCCTTCTCACACACTGGTCAACCCAAAGCTCGTCCTTCTCACCCACTGGTAAACCCAAAGCTCGTCCTTCTCACCCACTGGTAAATCCAGGCTCGTCCTTCTCACACGCTGGTCAACCCAAGGCTCGCCCTTCTCACACACTGGTCAACCCAAGGCTCGTCCTTCTCACACGCTGGTCAACCCAAGGCTCGCCCTTCTCACACACTGGTCAACCCAAGGCTCGTCCGCTGGTCAACCCTAGACTCGTCCATTTCATTTGCCAGTCAGCCCAAAACTCCTTGCTCCCTTCTATCACTACCTGGTCGGAGTGGAGCCAGCAGCACCACAAATTCTGTCATCGACGCTCCTGTCCAAGCATTATCACGAGTGCAGTTCTAATGTGAGCATCTGAGTGGGACAAGAAACAAGACGTACCATGGACTAGAGATTCACTGCGCAGTATAAACAAGCTGGTTTAAAATACAATGCTTGCGAAAAGGGTGAAATCGAGGTCTGCCAGAAGACTTCATTCATCACAACATCCACTAATGAGGTAAAACATTGTGGCCAGTGCCGACCATGAGACAGATTGCCACTTGGTGGTGTTGCGGTCATAAGAAGTGGTATCGAAAGTATATGAGCGAATGGGGAATAATTCCAGCGGCGACATGGTCCACAAATGGGGTGATCCACTGACAGAAGTTACTTTGATTCTGCGGATGCTCTTACAACCTGACGCCTGGGAACGAACATCTAGGAAATGGCGAATCTAGTTGGATTTTCAGGTGCAGCTGTCGTGAGCATTTATGGAAAGCAGTTAAAGGATGGTGGGAGCATGGGTGCACAACAAGGTGTTGGAAATCTACGCATCATCACAGAACAAGGAGGTCAGAGATTTTCTGACAAGAGAGTACAACGCCAATGCAGCCGTAAGTGTTTCAGAGCACATTGGACAGCACTCGTTGTTGATCATGGACTTCTGTGTACTGCAGTGGTGACGCAACAACATCGTCAGTTATGACTGCAATGGGCATGGGATCATGGAGGCTGAACTGAGGGTAGATGGGAATGTGTCACCTGGTCAGAAGAATCACGCTTCTTGTTACACCAGATCAGATACGCCCTCATACACGCATATGGCTGCTGAAATCATGTACTGTGCCACAGAAGTAGATTGGTCGAGGCAGTGTTGTGCTATGATCTGCAATTCTGTGGCACTGGTCATAGTAACAAAAAGGTACCAAAATCGCCGTGGGTACATGAAAATGATAGTGAACCACCTACATATCAGTTCAATCTTGGTATTGCTCCCGCCGGCGACTAGTATTTTCCAGCAGGATAACTGTACATATCACAAGGCTATAATCAGTGATTTCAGGAGCCTTGTAGTGAATCCATGTTGAGTTCTTGGGCATCAAACTTGCCTGGTATTAACCCGATGGAACACTTCTGAGATGCTATCGACCTCGCCACTCACAAACCACTGGCCCATAATCTACGGAAGTTTCACGACATGTGCGTAGGCATATGATGCCACATACCTCCAAGGACGTACCAGGAACTCGTCGAATGCATATCAGGGAGACTAGTTGCTCTGTGCGTAGGCTTAGTCCCCTCTGAAAGCATGGAAAATAAGAGATTTTCGTGATTTTTCAGGTAAAATAAACAATAATGATACAGTTATATTTCTTGCACTTTTGTCTTTACGAACTCAGTTTTGTGTCCAGATCGGACGCTTCCTGTAACTGCTGGAACAGGTGGAAGGTCCCCTGGCAGCCGGAACATTGGTCATCGGAGGGAATCCTGAAAGCCCTCCTATAGGCCTGTCACAAAATAGTTTTGTATATGTCATTTCCAGTATAGAATTTGGAGGAAAATCAGCATTGGCCGTATTTTGTTGTTTTATTGTCGGCAAAATAGATTTTAGGTCACTTAGTGACCACCCTCAGTGCTGCAATATACAATTAAACTTGGTAGGCACTGGTATCAAACTATACCCACAAGGTTAGAGCGATCACATAAACTCATTTCCAGTATATTTTCCATAATCATACTGAGGACAATTGAAAAATATTAAGTTCTCACATAACGCTGACTTGTTGACATTAACGGCACTTTTTCGCCCAAAAAATCGAGACGAAGTCGTTTTGAAGATACCACAAAACAACTTCGTACCACAAAACAACTTCGTATGCTAATAGATAAATTAATTTAGAAGTTCATAATCGAATTCTGATCAAAGTTGTGCGTACCATTCGAAAGCTATGTTTCCCGCCAATCAGATGAAACTGTTTCGACAAAAGCGCTCTTAATGTTTTGAGTTACATTTTTTTTTTTTGTAGTTAACGTAAGTTAAACATACGTCCAGTCTGCGATCCCTGGACCATACTGAAATCCTTCTAGAAGAAGGACTCTATTCACCTTCTTTCTCGTCATGCGCACCTCTTTGGCAGCTTCTGTCATCTGCTGCTCTGCTCTCTCGATACCCTTTTCGTCCGCTTTTTTACGGAAGTGCAGAAGCTGTAACGCGCTGGTCTTATATCAAGTTCAGGTACTTTTGGAATTTCCACAATGCAGGTTAGTCCTTCGTTAAAAATACATGCTGGCACCCTGGCTGCAATGTCTGCTACTTATTTACAGCTGTGAATGATTTTCGGAGACACTTTTTCACAAATCGCGTTGTAATTGGGTAACGGAATTTCTGACAAACTGAGAATGAAAACTTCAATGAAGCAGAGAAACCAGAGAACATTTTGAGCACAAAAAAATCGATTTTTTGAAATTTTTCAGAGAAGACTACACCCTCAAGCAGGTGCTCATAAATTTGTGACTCATCGGTGTATTTATTACTTTGCATGATCAACATTTCTGAACGGTTTTAGCCCGTATTACTGAGCCGGTCCGCAGTCGATGGCGAATATTTGCTTCCACCTCGTGAACGCATGGTTTCACCGCCTGCTACGATGTGGGTTAATCGTGGCATCGATAGTTGAAGTTGGTACACTGGACGTCTCGGAGAGCATGTCGATTAGCTCTGCCTTGTGCCTTGGATAATGTTTTAGTAAGTTTTTGAGTGCTTTCGTTTTGAGTTGATGAAGTCATACCAGGCTCGTTGTGGTGTGAAGCCTGTAGTGGGGCATTGTGTACCATGTATCCATTGCTACAATGAACTTGAGACGTAGGCGTGGTGTTCGGTGGCGATGACGATCCAAAGTTAAATGAGTTCGGAGTCTTCATTTTGGATAAATGGAGGCATCTTCTAAATCCTGTCTTCACAGTTATGGAGCACTCTCAGTGGATTGATAACTGGCTCATGGATGTATTTGTGGAGGCTCTTCAGCGCTGCATTTTGAAAACGGTAATCATCAACGTGTTTTCACTTAAATGATTTCTAGCCTTCACCGACAAGTAACTGGTGGAAATTGGCACTCTCCCAATGCCGTCGCGCGGGGTAGCCACGTGGTCTTAGGCGTCTTATCAAGGTTCGCACGTCTCCCCCAGTCAGAGGTTCGAGACCTCCCTCGGGCATGGGTGTTTGTGTTGTCCTTAACATAAGCTAGTGAAGTCAGATTAAGTAGTGTGTAAGCCTAGGGACCGATGACCCCAGGGGCCGGCCGGTGTGGTCGGGCGAGTCTAGGCGCTTCAGTCTGGAACTGCGCGACCGCTACGGTCGCAGGTTCGATTCCTGCCTCGGGCATGGATGTGTGTGATGTCCTTACGTTGGTTAGGTTTAAGTACTTCTAAGTTCTAGGGGACTTATGACCTCAGATGTTAAGTCCCATAGCGCTCAAAGCCATTTGAACCATTTGATGACCTCAGCAGTTTGTTCCCATAAAAACTTACCACCACCACTACCACCTGAACGACGTCACTGTTACACTTTAATTGAAGTGAGCTATTAGGAACTTTTCCCTTTTAATGCTATGGCTCCTTCTTGTGCTGCATGTCCGGTGTTATTGGTTTTCAATAAATTTATTATTTCTTTTGAAACCGTAAAGTAGCAGCGCCAAGCCGCATGCACCTTTATTAATTGAAAGCAAATACTGGCCCATTTATTTCACAACTCTACCCACTCGTAATTCGTTTGCGAACAGGGCGGCTAACAGAAAGCGTAGCTACTTAAAATTTTAGATGTGAGACGTTACGTTTACTGTACTCGCCAGCTTGTTTTAAGGTTTTATTTGATTTATAGATATATTTTACTCTCGTACTAATCTCTCTACGTTTGGACAATGTATGTATTTTATAATGTTTAAGTGATGTTAATTATTTATCTATTGGTTGGTTAAAAGACTTATATAGCCTCGAGCTCGGATGGGTTTTCTTTTAAAGGGCATATTATATTAACTCAATGATTTATTGAAATATTTCATGTCTGGTAATTCTTTTATTTAATGTGTTTTGTAGAAATTTCTGCCCGTACTGTTGTTAACTGTTGTTTAAAGCTAAACTCAGGTTGCCGTTGTTGGCATTCAGTGAGGACCTGTAGTCAGTTGCTTTCGCAACTACAGTCATTTGTTGAATGCGGTGTGGTAACGATTTAATTTCATGGGTTTCCATTTTTGATTAATTTTGTAACTAATCAATATTTTGAACACGGCTGCGGTTAAAAGTCAGTAAATCAATCCAAAGCAGCCAACCATTTGCAACAAAGATGGTTTTGTTCAGCGTTTGACCATGGTTTCACCGGATGGAACTTGTCTTCTTCAGAAATACTTGAAGACAATGTAACAGCCGGAAACATACATGTCAAAATCACGCGTCATACAGAGACTAGATCCCCACGAGGAGGTAGGAATATCACATATATCATAAAACATAACCGAAAGACTAAAAACTGATACCTACTAAAATTCCTCATTGGAAAAACATCAGATAATGAAGCGATCTCTCATTTGTCCAACGAGAATATGCCATCGGCGGACATAATTCTACATATTGTTCAATATGCTGGTACCTATCACCAGGGCTTGTCAACTAAAAGTAGTTAAAAATCGACGAATAAAACCAATGAAATAAAATGTCAGGTCATGTTACAAGCTGCACGCCGACTGACAGGAAACGTAGTGTGTGAACACCAGGAAAACAAAGCACGTGGCGGGTGCGCCGAGAGTGGATACACTTGCGGCATAAACGGCCAATAAGTAGAAATGCGTTGAGGAGGCAAGGGGAAGGAGTGAGAGGACAGTGACAAATGAAGAATGTTAAAGGACGATACTGTAAAGTAAAATACACTAACATTGAAATCCTTATAAGACCACAAGTACATTATCGTACGAACAGTAATAAAATTAATACTCGAAATTGCTGTGATAAACTTACGTGACGGTGAAAGAGACTAGTGTATGGGTCATCATACAGTTCAAAACATACAGTAACGAGGGTGGGTAAAATCAATGTCTTCACAAAATATAAAACCGGGAAAACGAATACGTTTTCACAAATAATGTATATTAGAATTTTGAGGAATCAGCAACTCGCAAAGGCTACCGACAACAATGTGAAGGCTTTTTGGACAGCATAGGTTTGAAGCCTTCAAAACAATGTCTGCAAGCAAGGTCATTCAGTAAATTTCTGTCTCTTCGCTAGTTTTTCCCAAAGATCCATCTTACACCTTTTGACTTCTCTGTACAAAAGTCCGGTCATCCTGATTCCCTGAATCCCCAAAATCGCTTCAGGCAAATGCCGGGGTGGTTCCTTCGAAAGGACACGGCCGGCCTCCTTCCCCATCCCTCCTAATCTGAGGGACCGATGACCTCGCTGAATGGTCCCCTCTCCAAAATCAACCACCCACTCTGTACAAAATAACTGTGGCTTCCAAATTTTTAAGGGAATGGTTGCTTGAAAATGTAATGACATGTCAGTTCTAGTATAATATATTTGTCCAGTGAAACCCGTTTTTCACCTGAATTTCTTCTTGGTGTAGCAATTTTTATGGCCAGTAGTGTAATTTGAGTAATGTAATCAAAACACGAAGTAACGTCATTGTAAAGCTCAAATGGCTCTGAGCACTATGGGACTCAACTGCTGTGGTCATCAGTCCCCTAGAACTTAGAACTACTTAAACCTAACTAACCTAAGGACAGAATGAGATTTTCACTCTGCAGTGGAGGTGCGCTGATATGAAACTTCCTGGCAGATTAAAACTGTGTGCCCGACCGAGACTCGAACTCGGGACCTTTGCCTTTCGCGGGCAAGTGCTCTACCAACTGAGCTACCGAAGCACGACTCACGACCGGTACTCACAGCTTTACTTCTGCCAGTATCCGTCTCCTACCTTCCAAACTTTACAGAAGCTCTTCTGCGAACCATGCAGAACTAGCACTTCTGAAAGAAAGGATATTGCGGAGACATGGCTTAGCCACAGCCTAGGGGATGTTTCCAGAATGAGATTTTCACTGTGCAGAGTGAAAATCTCATTTTGGAAACATCCCCTAGGCTGTGGCTAAGCCATGTCTGCGCAATATCCTTTCTTTCAGTAGTTCTGCATGGTTCGCAGAAGAGCTTCTGTAAAGTTTGGAAGGTAGGAGACGGATACTGGCAGAAGTAAAGCTGTGAGTACCGGTCGTGAGTCGTGGTTCGGTAGCTCAGTTGGTGGAGCACTTGCCCGCGAAAGGCAAAGGTCCCGAGTTCGAGTCTCGGTCGGGCACACAGTTTTAATCTGCCAGGAAGTTTCAACCTAAGGACATCTCACAGATCCATGCCCGAGGCAGGATTCGAACCTGCGACCGTAGCAGTCTCACGGTTCCGGACTGCGCGCCTAGAACCGCGAGATTGTAAAGCTTAAGGTAAGTCGACCACAGCACAGTTACTTCATTTCATTGAATATTCGTTGTTTCCGTTGCCAACGACGCCATTCGTTTAATTTTAGGGTGCTAAACTGGGCAAGTTTTGTGGTGGTGCGCGCTGCTGGAGTGCAACGCTTCGGGTTGCAGGTGGCGCGGTGAAGTGCTACCGGTGCGCGATGGGCGACCCGCGGTGCGGCGGGCCCGGCATGGACCTGTCCGAGGTGCCGACGGAGAACTGCACGCTGGCCGCCGTCGCCACGGGGCTCACCGAGTCCGTGGGCGAGGACCGCTTCCCCAAGATCGAGAGCGAGGCGGGCATCGGCTCCTTCAGCCTGCCCGAGGCCACCGCCGCCGCCATCCCGCTCGGCTGCCTCAAGCTCGAGAAGCGGAGTGAGTAGCGCCGGAGCCGCGTCCGTCTGGCCACCTCTGCTGCACAGACAATTCCGATATGTTCCTGTTTATTAAACACACTTTCAAAAGCGCGGAACAAGCTGCCTCGTTCTCTTTTCCTGGGCATCTTTAAAAATGTTTCCCAAAAATTTTGGCTCGCGAACAAATTCGCCCTTTTTGAACACGCATAGCACCTCTAGCTCACACAAGCTTCCCCAGCTGTAACTCACTCACACCCACTAGTGAATTGCTGTAAGTCGCCCATACCCATCCACTCTCAGTTGGCCTTTCTCACTCTCCCGTTCAACACAACTCATTATCATTATTTATCTCTCTCTCTCTCTCTCTCTCTCTCTCTCTCTCTCTCTCTCTCTCTCTCCTCGTCAGAGCCACTGGTTCCATCGTTATGACTTACCATTACAGTCTCCTCTCGCTATCACTGTCCTCCCTCTTGCTCTCTCTCTCTCTCTTACTGCTCGTTATCTCATTCCTTCCTATCTATCGCTGCTGCCTTCTCACTATTACTATCTCCGTCGTTCCCATCGTCATTGTCATATACTCTGTCTTTCATTATCACTGCCTCTTACCTCCTTCCACTTTCTCTTTCACTTTATTCTCCTTCCCTCCTCCCCCCTCCTCCAGGCACTGTCTCCTTCACTCTTTTCCTTGCACTGTTCTGTGACGTTCCACTGCCACTGTGCCTCTCTCCTTCCCTCACACTGCCATTGTTTCTTTCACTCTCAAGATAAAAATGTGCGAATATGTTCGCATGCAAAAGTTTTGGGAAAAATTTTGAAGGTGCTGAGGAATGATGCAGCTAGTACTTCACTTTTCAGTCACTCTTTTAAAGAAATAGGAATTTATTCGCATTTTTTGTGTTCTGATAGTAACTGTCTTATTCAAAGACAATAATAACTCTAAAATCGATAAACGACGCTCCCGTGGACATTACAAGAGGCGGGACATGGATCTTAAGGGGAGGTTTACTATCGTTAGCCCGAACAAAGCATTTTCTTGTTCTTTGGGGATGTGTTACAGATATCAATGTCAATTTTGGTCAAAATCTTTATTGATATTTCCTCTACGAACTGTAATTTTTTCGACCGGAAATGTCGAATATCAAAGGCGGAAGTGCCGTCGGAACGAAACAAAATTTCAATGTAGACCTCCACGCGCGGTATATCACAGGTCAACCGGCTCGCCTGAAATAAAACTGGAGTTGACGTTAGCGAGTATATAAGATTCTTTAGGAGTTGTGCCTCGCTTAAATTATTTGGACCCTAGGAAACAAAATGGATGCCATTTTAAGAAAATACGGTTTTTATCGATTTTTCGACTTCGTCGGCCAACTAAAAGTATTTATAGTTGATGGATCGGAATAAAATTGGTACAACTCGTAGACAATTTAGTTAGCTTCGTTGGAGATAAATAATCATGCCAATCGGTACAGCAGATTTGAAGTTACCATACCTCGTGATAAAAAAAAAGTCATTTCGACAAACACGCGTTTGAGATTTTGGCTACATATAAATGCAATATTATACAACTTACGTTCAATCTGCCATTCCAGGTCCATAAGCTAGTTCTTCCTCTTCCTCACAGAGCGCGTTTTGCTCGATCAAGACCATCCTGCGCTTCTCCAGAACCGCTCGTACGGCCAGCGACAAGCGGTTTTCGGCCACTTCAATCCGGTGGTCGTCCGAATGCTTGGCGAACAGCGCCGAATAGAGTCCCAGGGTGACGTCCATCGTTGTCTTGGTCTTCAGAATTGCTGAATACCCTTCGTCGAAGCTGCTCACTGCAAGGAAAGTCGCAATCTCCACAGTCTTCGCACCAGAAGTCAAATGCTTGGGGGGCTAACTTCCCAACACATGCGATCTAACTTTCATTTGAATTTTGTGTGTTTCCTCCCAGGCACCGGTACAATAACTCGTCCTCCGAAAGAAAAAAAAACTGTTGCGTGAAAAAGGCCGATTTCAGGCTGGTATATTTTTTTGTTCAACCGCGAATAACAAATATTTCCGTTCCGTATTCGGAAAAACCGTTTCAGGTGTGGATTGTAAACACAATTTTTAAAAAATCGATTTTTTTAACCAAAAGGTAGTAAACCTCCCCTTAATATGTTGCGTCATCTGCACCGACGCCAATGTATAGTCTGCAAAGTGCTGTCCACGAGTTTAGTAAGTTCTTGTGGTAGAGCGTTCCATTCCTCCAATAGTGCGGTTGGCATGGACTGGATGCTCGCTGGTGTATGTCAACGGGCCGCAGTATGTCTTACCAACGCATCCCATACGTGATCGGAAATTTAAGTAGGACGACGGGCACGCTAGTCGTCCCGATGAATATCCTATCGTTCGGGGAACTCCTCCGTCTAATTGTTTGACTTGCACCGGGCCATAAAGTCACTACACCGCCCGCGCTGTTCGGTGCGGTCGCACATTGACACCTATAAAAATAAACTCTGGGCTGAATGCACGCCTGATGCACATGGGGAAGAAGTGCGGTGTCACAATCGTGTTGACCAATAGTAGAGAGATGAGACCTCTCCACGCCCGCACCAACGTGGTGACCAGACCAAAAGTTCTACTATCACCTCCGTCAGCATGTTAGTTATCTAGTAAGTGGATCACAGGATGCTGGGCTGTGATGTTGTCCGTGCGTCTGGGTAAGACTACGCATTAACACGGTCCATCAGGTGATAGACAGTGGACGAAACGCGAGTGAGGGTATCCATTTGAAGAGCAGAGGGGAAAAAGTGCCAAGGCTCGTGCCGTGAGAAAAAAAAAAAAACCTCTGCGACAGTGGGATGGGTAGTAAGAGCAGTAGTGGCTTACTAGCTGCGATAGTTCATGCAAGGTTGGATTTGTTAGTATGGGTATCATGCATCATTACCGTGGCAAGCGACGGCGATGTATCCCAGTTGCTGCTGCCGCTACATTCCTGGAACAATCAAGATCGTTATACAGCAGTGGGAGCTCGGCCATAGATCATCTCACTGTGTGGGGGATGTGTGGAGCTTGTCTGCATGCAGGGTACGGTACGGCTTCCCTGCGTGGTGCCAGTTATTCGGCAGAGTATTCCAGCTGGATAGTGTACTGTGTTCAGAGACTTAGAGCTCCGCACGCAGATGGAAAATTGTATCTCCACACACCATAATACCTGTACGATCAATAAGGTCATGTTCCCCAAGGGTGAATGTACCGTCAAGTGATGGGAACACGTAATGCACTCAGGAACACTGCCAAACGTGATCGTATTGGTGGTCCACGTGTTACAGTGTGTAGTGGGAATACGTTAAATGGTCGTACTGATCTCTAAATGTTTTCAGGCTTCGCACCACTTTCAAATTTTATCGAAATCTGACTGCGTATTGGTGTACTTCTACATCTACATCTACATGGATACTCTGCAAATCACATTTAAGTGCCTGGCAGAGGGTTCATCGGACCACCTTAACAATTCTCTATTATTCCAATATCGTATAGCGCGTGGAAAGAATGAACACGTATATCTTTCCGTACGTACTTTGTTTCCCTTATTTTATCGTTCCACCCTATGTAGGTCGGTGTCAACAAAATATTTTCGCATTCGGAGGGGAAAGTTGGTGATTGAAATTTCGTGAGAAGATTCCGTCGCAACGAAAAACGCCTTTCTTTTAATGATGGCCAGCCCAAATCCTGTATCATTTCTGTGACACTCTCTTCCATATTTCGCGATAATAAAAACGTGATGCCTTTCTTTGAACTTTTTCGATGTACTCCGTCAGTCCTATCTGGAGCCCGCATCTCGTGGTCGTGCGGTAGCGTTCTCGGTTCCCACGCCCGGGTTCGATTCCCAGCGGGGTCAGGGATTTTCTCTGTCTCGTGATGGCTGGGTGTTGTGTGCTGTTCTTAGGTTAGTTAGGTTTAAGTAGTTCTAGGGGACTGATGACCATAGATGTTCAGTCCCATAGTGCTGGGAGCCATTTTTTAGTCCTACCTGGTAAGGATCCCACACCGCGCAACAGTATTCTAAAAGCGGGCGGACGAGCGTAATGTAGGCAGTAGGTCTGTCACATTTTCTATGTGTCCTGCCAAAAAAAAAGGAGCCTTTGGTTAGCCTTCCCCACAACATTTTCTATGTGTTTTTTCCAATTTAAGTTGTTCATAATTGTAATACATAGGTATTTAGTTTAATTTACGGCTTTTATATTAGACTGATTTATCGTGTAACACTGCCCAGTCACGTCGCTGTGATCACCTGTCAGCAGCCTGAATAAGCAGCTATGGCAGCGCGACCCTCTAAGACACGCGCAGGAAGAGAATCAGTGATCTTGTGGAAGGCACTAACGCGGAAGTGGAGTCATGCCGACTCCAGTGTGTGGACAACTGAGCTAGGTTTCTCGGTTGAAAATCCACGGCGCGAACGGCGCGATCGAGGTGATCCCATAGATTCTCGTCTGGGTTTAAATCCGAGGAGTTAAATGGCCAGGGAAAAGAGGTGAACTCATTCTGGTGCTCCTGTAACCCACGCACGTATACTGTGCGTTGTGTGACACATTGCGTTGTCCTGCTGGTAGATGCCAGTGTGTCAAGGAAAAGCAAACTGCATGTTGGGGTGAATGTGGTCCTGAAGGTTACATGCATAGTTACGTTGATCCATTGCGCCTTCCAGAATGACGAGATTACACAGGAAGTGCCACGAAAAGATTCCATAGACCATAACGCTCCCTATCCGGCCTGGACCCTTCAGATGCTTGTTGCAGGATTTTTGCTTTCAGTCCAATGGAGCGTAAAACTTGATATATCTGAAACTGCCACCAGTCGCCTCTCAGTGGACGTCAAGTTGTGTTACTGAGGCCTAAGTTCTAGCCTTCCCCGCCGATGAACAGTAATCGACACGGGTGCATGAACCAGGCACATGGTGCGGAGGTCCACACGAAGCAACGTTCGCTGAACGGTCGTTGAGAGGACGCTGTTGGTAGCCCCGTGGTTCATCTGATTGGGCGGCTGCTCGACAGTTGCACATCTATTCAGCCGTCGTCCACTGCTGTCACCTATTCCTCGTGGTGCACGACAAATGCCTTGGCACCGGTTTTGGACAGCACCATTTTGCCATGCGTGGTATAACTTAAGCACGGCGGCACGCGAACAGTTGACAAACTTAGCAGCCTCGGAAATGCTTCCACCATTTCCCCGAAAGCCAATGATCGCACCCTTTTGCATGTCAGATAAATCACGTTTCTGCAATCTCTATACCCTCCACAGCTAGCGCTGCCACCTGCCGTCTGTAAGTGGTTATTGCACGTTGACGTCGAACATAGGCTGTGGTCAATTTAATGTGAGTGGAGCGTATACAGAGTGGTCCATTGACAGTGACCGGGCCAAATATGCCACTAAATAAGCAACAAACGAAAAAACTACAAAGAACGAAACTAGTCTAGCTTGAAGGGGGAAACCAGATGGAGCTATTGTCGGCCCGCTAGATGGCGCTGCCTTAGGTCAAACGGACATCAACTGCGTATTTTAAATCGGAACCCCCATTTTTATTACATATTCGTGTATTACGGAAGAAGTTTGAATGTTTTAATTGGACCACTTTTTTCGCTTTGTGATAGATGGCACTGTAACAGTCACAAACGTATACGTACGTGTTATCAAGTAACATTCCGCCAGTGCGGACGGTATTTGCTTCGTGATACATTACCCGTGTTAAAATGGACCGTTTACCAATTGCGGAAAAGGTCCATATCGTGTTGATGTATGGCTATTGTGATCAAAAAGCCCAACGGGCGTGTGCTATGTATGCTGCTCGGTATCCTGGACGACATCATCCAAGTGTCTGGACCGTTCGCCGGATAGTTACGTTATTTAAGGAAACGGGAAATGTTCAGGCACATATGAAACGTCAACCACGACCTGCAACATATGATGATACCCAAGTAGGTGTTTTAGCTGCTGTCGCGGATAATCCGCACATCAGTAGCAGACAAATTGCGCGAGAATCGGGAATCTCAAAAACGTCGGTGTTGAGAATGCTACATCAACGTCGATTGCACTCGTACCATGTTTCTATGCACCAGGAATTGCATGGCGACGACTTTGAAGGTCGTGTACAGTTCTGCCACTGGCCACAAGAGAAATTACGGGAGGATGACAGATTTGTTGCACGCGTTCTATTTAGCGACGAAGCGTAAATCACCAACAGCGGTAACGCAAACCGGCATAATTTGTACTATTGGGCAACGGAAAATCCACGATGGGTGCGACAAGTGGAACATCAGCGACCTTGACGGGTTAATGTATGGTACGGCATTATGGGAGGAAGGATAATTGGCCCTCATTTTATCGATGGCAATCTAAATGGTGCAGTGTATGCTGATTTCCTACGTAATGTTCTACCGATGTTACTACAAGATGTTTCACTGCATGACAGAATGGCGATGTACTTCTAACATGATGGATATCCGGCACACAGCTCGCGTGCGGTTGAAGCGGTATTGAATAGCATATTTAATCACAGGTAGATTGGTCGTCGAAGCACCATACCATGGACCGAACGATCACCGGATCTGACATCCCCGGATTTCTTTCTCTGGGGAAAGTTGAAGAATATTTGCTATCGTGATCCACCGACAGCGCCTGACAACATGCGTCAGCGCATTGTCAATGCATGTGCGAACATTACGGAAGGCGAACTACTCGGTGTTGAGGGGAATGTCGTTACACGTATTGCCAAATGCATTGAGGTTGACGGACATCATTTTGGGCATTTATTGCGTTAATGTGGTATTTACAGGTAATCACGCTGTAAGAGCATGCGTTCTCAGAAATGATAAGTTCACAAAGGTTCATGTATCACTTTTGAACAACCGAAATAAAATGTTCAAACGTACCTACGTTCTGTATTTTAATTTAAAACAATATACCTGTTACCAGGTGTTCGTCTAAAATTGTGAGACATATGTTTGTGACTATTACAGCTCCATCTATCACAAAGCGAAAACAGTGGTCCAACTAAAACATTCATATTTCTTTACGTACTACACTAATGTGTAATGAAAAATGGGGGTTCCTATCTAGCGGCCAACCATACCGCCATTTAGTTTCCGCCTTCTAGCTAGAAGAGTTTCGTTCTTTGTAGTTTTTTTTTCTTTTGTTACTTATTTCGTGAGATATTTGGCGGGCTCGCTATCAATGGACCACCCTAAATATAGCTTGTTAAATAAGGCACAAAAGATGAAGAATTCCCAAAAAAGTGAAATAAGAGAACCACAGTGTGTCGAAATGTGACAGGAAGGGGAAGCCGTGCAGTTCGTGAGACGATGCCCTGATTGCGAGAGCGTAGCGGTGTTAACCTTTGCACGAACGAGGCTTCCGCTCGTTATGGTGATTCACCTGTGGCTAATGGCAGTGCGTGGGAACGTAAGCAAGATAACGACAGTCTGCAGCCGGTAACACGCGTCAAATGTGCTCACTGCACTTGCCCCACGTGCGGTAATTACAGCGTCGTCAGAGAATTATCACGCAGGCAACTAATTTCTCTTCGCTGTCCACGTTCAGATTCTGGCGTGAGTAATGTCCATCGACGATTCCATCCCTATAGTTCCCTGGTACAATGTCCAGCCAGCACGAAAACGGTTGTTTGCAGTCACAGTACGTAATTACAATTATTACCGGTTCGGCAGACACAATTCCCATCTTCACAATCTACTCACCGTAAGTGGCGCATGGTGAACAAAGCGTCCACATCGAACTCGTCCGTAGTCACACAGTGCTAACCATTAAAACTGCGACACCAGAAAGGATAGCAAATGACACAATTCTGCTTAATCCAGGTGGTTCGGGGCTAATCAGGCTGCGAAATTCTATACTCAAAGATTGCACCTCTAGCAGCAATGATGGCTCTAATCTGGCTGGGTTCGGATGACAAAGTCCGTTACGTCATTCGACAGTGCTTACCTGTGCAACAGAGTTCATCAGTCTCAGCAGATGGCAAGCGGTGGTGCGCCGGTCTCTTTGCATCTCGCGATCAGTTGTTTCGGTAGGTTTGAGGTTTTTAAGCGTACGGGTCAGTACAGCAAACACAATCTGTAAGGAGGTACATTAGCACTGGAAAGATGCGGTAATGAGCCATGTTACTGAGAGACAATGTCGCAGGGACATCAGAGAGAGGGCACAGCCACCGTCAGTACCACATTAGAAATGTTATGCTCGCTGTCCTAAGTACCAGCTACGAGAGCATCAGGTTAACTTCTTGTGTACTCAATGGCACTTCTTACCACCGCACTAGGTGCTCATACCGTATGACGTTGTAATCTGCAACAGCCGTTCTGCTTGGAGGCTCCGCATACGATGAAACTTATCTGTTTAAATTTATTTTATTGAAGGTGGATATGTAACGTTGATTGCGTTTTTAATGTTAAATTGTCTGTTAGATGCAAACCTTTGGACTTCCTGTTCTGAATGGTGCGTATAGCACACCTTAAAGCTGATAGCTTGCATAACGCTAACTGTTGGTGATAAAATTCAACTGCGAAAATACATAGTGAATAATAACTGCGAGAATTCTAAGGAAAAACATGCCCTATTCAATAACTTATTGCTGTCACAAAGTCCGACAATAAACATCTATGAAAAACTGATTACTTTAAAACTAAAGTTGGTACCAGTGAAATTTAATTAACGAAAGGATCTGTTTTCTACACAATTTGGCTTACCTGCGTCACACTGGATAACGCCAAGCAAACTATTCACGTAGCTACAGCGCGTCTGGATAACAGAGCTAACAAATCTAACTACTGAGATACGCAAAGGTGCAATTCTTTAAAAACATTACTATCAGTCTTGGTTCATAATTTTTAATACTGGTTTCGAATAAGTTGAAATTGACTCATTGGATGTGGGCAACGACTCTGCGTTAAATGATCTTAGCAGCAGTTTCATATCATTTGACTTAATAACATTTAATGAAACTTCAATAACAGTTATACAGCTTTGTGTAAAAAAAATATATATTTACCCGCAACAGTACCGATATCGTGCGAAGGTATAATCGCAATAAATAGGCTACCTAAGAGAGCTCATGTCAAGGGCCATTGTCTGGAACCATGAAGCACCATAACAGTCCACAAAGAAGACGAGTAATCCGGCTAGTACCCGAAGTACTTCTTTTCCACGGAGGCCATAAAATGGCGACTGGCATGGCCCAGCGTATGCGGATCTTACCGTGGTAGAGTCTGTGGCGCAGACGTCAAGAAATCACGCTGTGCACATAGTGACTGTAAGTGCAGGACCTCGTGTTTCCGCAGGGTTCATTTTTCTTTCGGTTAGTGTAATGTGTGATGCGGTTTGAGATTATTTTGCAGCCCTGAAGACCGATAACATATGCTACTTAATTTTTGTGTGGCCTTAATTACACAGGGGAAACACGCCCGCGTACCCGTGGGATTAAAGGCAGCTTCCAGGACCCGGCGATGCGCCCCGGACCAGAAGCAAATCAGCCCGACGGATTAACGACAGGGATCGGTGTGTTGGCCAGACTCGATACGGTTTTTAGGTGGTTTCCTACATCCCACTCTGTGAATACTAGTCTGGCACCCAATTCCCAACCCAGTAACCCGACTCACAGCAATTATGAAATTTCACTCACTTTCCTATGAATAACATTACACACATTATTTTTGAAGATGCCTGGGGTTACTGACAGGTTTCAGATAGATTATATAATGGTAAGACAGAGATTTAGGAACCAGGTTTTAAATTGTAAGACATTTCCAGGGGCAGATGTGGACTCAGACCACAATCTATTGGTTATGATCTGTAGATTAAAACTAAAGAAACTGCAAAAAGATGGGAATTTAAGGAGATGGGACCTGGATAAACTGATTAAACCAGAGGTTGTACAGAGTTTCAGGGAGAGCACAAGGGAGCAATTGACAGGAATGGGGGAAAGAAATACGGTGGAAGAAGAATGGGTAGTTTTGAGGGATGAAGTAGTGAAGGCAGCAGAGGATCAAGTAGGTAAAAAGACGAGGGCTAGTAGAAATCCTTGGATAACGGAAGAAATATTGAATTTAATTGATGAAAGGAGAAAATATAAAAATGTAGTAAATGAAGCACGCAAAAAGGAATACAAATGTCTCAAAAATGAGATCGACAGGAAGTGCAAAATGGCTAAGCAGGGATGGCTAGAGGACAAATGTAAGGATGTAGAGGCTTATCTCACTAGGGGTAGGGTAGATACTGCCTACAGGAAAATTAAAGAGACCTTTGGAGATAAGAGAACCACATGTATGAGCATCAAGAGCTCAGATGGAAACCCAGTTCTAAGCAAAGAAGGGAAGGCAGAAAGGTGGAAGGAGTATATAAATGGTCTATACAAGGGAGATGTACTTGAGGACAATATTATGGAAATAGAACTGGATGTAGATGAAGATGAAATGGGAGATACGATACTGCGTGAATAGTTTGACAGAGCACTGAAAGACCTAAGTCGAAACAAGGCCCCCGGAGTAGACAACATTCCATTGGAACTACTGACGGTCTTGGGAGAGCCAGTCATGACAAAACTCTACCATCTGGTGAGCAAGATGTATGAAACAGGCGAAATACCCTCAGACTTCAAGAAGAGTATAATAATTCCAATCCCAAAGAAAGCAGGTGTTGACAGATGTGAAAATTACCGAACTATCAGTTTAATAAGTCACAACTGCAAAATACTAAAGCGAATTCTTTACAGACGAATAGAAAAACTAGTAGAAGCCGACTTCGGGGGAGATTAGTTTGGATTCCGTAGAAATGTTGGAACATGTGAGGCAATACTGTCCCCACGACTTATCTTAGAAGCTAGATTAAGGAAGGGCAAACCTACGTTTCTAGCATTTGTAGACTTAGAGAAAGCTTTTGACAATGTTGATTGGAATACTCTCTTTCAAATTCTGAAGGTAGCAGGGGTAAAATACAGGGAGCGAGAGGCTATTTACAATTTGTACAGAAACCAGATGGCAGTTATAAGAGTCGAGGGACATGAAACGGAAGCAGTGGTTGGGAAGGGAGTGAGACAGGATTGTAGCCTCTCCCCGATGTTATTCAATCTGTATATTGAGCAAGCAGTGAAGGAAACAAAAGAAAAATTCGGAGTAGGTATTAAAATCCATGAAGAAGAAATAAAAATGTTGAGGTTCGCCGATGACATTGTAATTCTGTCAGAGACCACAAAGGACTTGGAAGAGCAGTTGAACGGAATGAATAGTGTCTTGAAAGGAGGATATAAGATGAACATCAACAAAAGCAAAACGAGGATAATGGAATGTAGTCGAGTTAAGTCGGGTGATGCTGAGGGAATTATATTAGGAAATGAGACCCTTAAAGTAGTAAAGGAGTTTCGCTATTTGGGGAGCAAAATAACTGATGATGGTCGAAGTAGAGACGATATTAAATGTAGACTGGCAATGGCAAGGAAAGCGTTTCTGAAGAAGAGAAATTTGTTAACATCGAGTATAGATTTAAGTGTCAGGAAGTCATTTCTGAAAGAATTTGTATGGAGTGTAGCCATGTATGGAAGTGAAACATGGACGATAAATAGTTTGGACAAGAAGAGAATAGAAGCTTTCAAAATGTGGTGCTACAGAAGAATGCTGAAGATTAGATGGGTAGAACACATAACTAATGAGGAAGTATTGAATATGATTGGGGAGAAGAGAAGTTTGTGGCACAACTTGACCAGAAGAAGGGATCGGTTGGTAGGACATGTTCTGGGGCATCAAGGGATCACCAATTTAGTACTGGATGGCAGTGTGGAGGGTACAAATCGTAGAGGGAGACCAAGAGATGACTACACTAAGCAGATTCAGAAGGATGTAGGTTGTAGCAGGTACTGGGAGATGAAGAAACTTGCATTAGATAGAGTAGCACGGAGAGCTGCATCAAACCAGTCTCAGGACTGAAGACCACAACAACAACAATGAATTACCTCGAAGAAAACGGTCTATTGACACACACTCAACATGGGTTTAGAAAACAACCTGTGAAACACAACTAGCTCTTTATTCACATGAAGTGTTGACTGCTATTGACAAGGTATTTGAGATCTATTCCGTATTTCTGGATTTCCGGAAGGCTTTTGACACTGTACCACACAAGCGGCTCGTAGTGAAATTGCGTGCTTATGGAATATCGTCTCAGTTATCTGATTGGATCTGTGATTTCCTGTCAGAGAGGTCACAGTTCGTAGTAATTGACGGAAAGTCATCGAGTAAAACAGAAGTGATTTCTGGCGTTCCCCAAGTTATTGTTATAGGCCCTTTGCTGTTCCTTATCTATATAAACGATTTGGGAGACAATCTGAGCGGCCGTCTTCGGTTGTAGCTGATGACACTGTCGTTTATCGACTGATAAAGTCATCAGAAGATCAAAACAAACTACAAAACGATTTAAAAGAAATATCGGAATGGTGCTAAAAGTGGCAGTTGACCTTAAATAACGAAAAGTGTGAAGTCATCCACATGAGTGTTAA
Source organism: Schistocerca gregaria (assembly GCF_023897955.1). Lineage (NCBI taxonomy): Eukaryota > Metazoa > Arthropoda > Insecta > Orthoptera > Acrididae > Schistocerca > Schistocerca gregaria. The sequence continues at coordinate 146,411,540 of NC_064921.1, forward strand.
AAGGAACTCGTTAAACTTCGGTTACACGATAAATTAGTCTAATCTAAAAGACGTAAATTCAACTAAATACCTAGGTATTACTATAACGAACAACTTAAATTGGAAGGAACACACAGAAAATGTTGTGGGGAAGGCTAACCAAAGACTGCGTTTTATTGGAAGGACACTTAGAAAATGTAACATACCTACTAAGGAGACTGCTTAAATTACGCTTGTCCGTCCTCTTTTAGAATACTGCAGCACGGTGTGGGACCCTTACCGGATAGGACTGACGGAGTGCATCGAAAACGTTCAAAGAAAGTCACCTCGTTTTGTACTGTCGGGAAATATGGGAGAGTGTCTCACAGAAATGATACAGGATTTGGGCTGGACGTCATGAAAAGAAAAGCGTTTTTCGTTGCTACGGAATCCTCTCACGAAATTCCAATCATGAACTTCCTCCTCCGAATTCGAAACATTTTGTTGACGCCGACTTACATAGGGAGGAACAATCATCAAGATAAAATAAGGGATATCAGAGCTCGTACGGAAAGATATAGGTGTTCATTCTTTCCGCGCGCTACACGAGATTGGAATAATAGAGAATTGTTAAGGTGGTTTGATGAACCCTCTGCCAGGCACTTAAATCTGATTTGCAGAGTATCCATGTAGATGTAGATGTAGACAGACATTTAGTGTACACAGGAGGCAAGATGAAGAGCACCCGGCCAACCTTTAAACTAACCAAATGGTTCAAATGCCTTTGAGTACTATTGGACTTAACTTCTGAGGTCATCAGTCCCCTAGAACTCAGAACAACTTAAACCTAACTAACCTAAGGACATCACACACATCCATGCTCGAGGGAGGATTCGAACCTGTGACCGTAGCGGTCGCGCGGTTCCAGACTGTAGCGCCTAAAACCTCTCGGCCACCCGGCCGGCTTTAAACTAACCATGCCAGATCCGTTAATAACCATGCCAACCCTGGATCGATGTAGGACAAAGGCACAAGAAAAAGTAAGCAAGCATGAAGAACAAGAAAAAAAAATTGGTCAGCGCCAAGACATATCACTCAAATAACGTGTAACACGCTCTAGTATTGGTAATGGCTTCAACTGATCTAGGAGTGGAGTCCATAAATTTCTTCAGGTACCCCATAACTAGCTGAGCCACTTATTGATGAACAAATCCTGTAGAACAATGAAATACCGAAAATGTAGATTGCTACGTTTCACTTGCTATTCCAAATATTACAGGTATAAAGATAGCGTGATGTGGAGTGCCAGTGAAATGCATTAGGGTGCTTCAGTGTTCGTCAAACCAGTGGCTCATGAGCTCAGCGTTATGCTCACGGCGTTAGTCAGACTTCAAGATAAGAGTGCCCACAGCATGCTCGTGATGAAGATGTAGAAGAAGGGGAACACTTGGTCACCAGGAGTGCTGAAATAATCGTCCTGTTTCATGTTTACGATACCCGGAATGAGTGGGCTCAGATCGCATGGAGAACAACACAGAACCACCGCCAGCCAGAACTGCACCCAGTACACCCTGCTCTCGATGCCTTGTATCATTTAAAAAGAGGCAAAACTGCGGGTCGTTGTATCATTCTACACGGGTTGTTTCAACTTCTAACATCTTTCTGTGTTGTTTGGCCAATTGACGACGTGCAGCTTTATGTGCCACTCTGAGCAATGGCCTTTTTTGTGAGATACCAGACACCTGATGCCCTTTTAATTGATTGAGTCACACGCGCTGACAAAACATCGGTGGCCGTAGTCCACTGTCGCGCGCACCGAAACTGAGTTAATCGCTTCATGCCATCCTGCAATCACTTTGGTCTCGTAGCAGCGGTTGATAGAGATTTCACAACTGCTCGGCTGTCTGAATGAATTTAGATGCCAAGACCCTTGTATCACTTGCGCAGAATCTCCACTGCGCAAACTCAGATAGCGGATATTTCCGCCTGGAATATCGTGGCCAGCTTCCATAGTCAGATTACTCTCTCTCTGGTCTAGGTTGTATCCCTTATACCCTGGCCTCTACACATTCGTCTGCCTGTTGCATGCATTTCCCTTCGCTATCTTCTATTGGAAACTGGATGAGATAGACCTGCAATCACTGACAGCGTAATTTCTCCACTACGTGTTTCTGTGTAGCCCGGATTTACCTCCCGCTCCACAGAAAATCTACGTATTACCAAAACTATGTACCCACAAACTGTTACCCAACTTAAACTTGTATGCTAACCTTTGACTAAACAGAACCTAATTTGAACTGAACTGTAACTGGTCTGTACAAGACTTGTCTCTACAGTAAATGCGCAGCTGAAGTAAAACAATTACCTGGCCTTAATTAGAACTTCCACTGACCTCGTGTCATGACAACATTCTTTAAGATTTATCGAAATCACAACAGCGAACAGCAAGCAGCCAGTGGCTAAGATAGATTTCTATTTTTTGTAAATAAAATTTGCAAACAATATCCTAACTGCTGCATACTACAAGGTGGGACAACAAAATAATGAGACTGATGTGAAAAAAATGTTGCTTGCTGTTTTAGCCAAGTTTAGTGTTGTCTCCTTCAAAGTAGTTCCCTTTTGATTGCTCACACTTTTTCCAACGCTTTTGCCATTGATTGTAAAGTTTGTGGAACTCGTCTTCTGTAATATCCTCCAAGACCCTCGCCACAGCTTTTTGCACATCTTCTGCTGCTTGAAAATGGTGTCCCCTGACCGCCGTTTTGTCTCTTGGAAATAGAAAAAAGTCGCACGGAGTGTTATCTGGTGAATAAGGTGGCTGTGGTAGAACTGAAATTTGTTTTGAGGTTAAAAATTACTGTACTGACAGAACAGTATGGGATGGCGCATTATCGTGATGCAGAATCCAATTATCAACAATGTTGCTCTTTTACGAAGTCTTTCTAAAATTTCTTTGTAGTAATATTGGTTAACTATTTGTCCAGGAGGCACCCACTCTTTATGAACAATTCCCTTGGAATTGAAGCACACAAGCATACATTTCACTTTTTTTGAGTTGGGAGCTTTTTTTGGTGTGGGTGATCCCTTTGAGCATCATTGCGAATTTTGCGTTTTGTCTCTGGGTCGTACTGAAAAACCAACTTTCATCACCAGTGATAACACAATACAACAATTCTGGGTTGATTTCCGTTTGCTCTAATAGATCGGCTGTCACAATTTTCCGTGTTTCTCTCTGTTGTGATGTGAGCTTTTTGGGGACCATTTTTGCACAAATCTTTCTCATACCAAGATCTTCAGTTATTATTAGACGAACTGTTCCTCGATTGGTGTTCAGTTCTTCTGCAATCATTTTCAGGGATAATCTTCGATCAGATCGTACGAGTTCACGCACCCTGGCCATGTTGACATCAGTCTGTGAGGTTGATGGTCGTCCACTGCTGTCTTCATCTTCAACATTCGTTCTGCCTTCACTAAACATTTTATGCTAATGAAACAATTGAGCTCTTGACATAACCTCCACTCCAAAATCCTTCTGAAGCTTACCATAAGTTGTCGTCGCGTTTTCACCTAATTTAATGCAAAAAGAAATGGCACACCGTTGCGCAATATAATGCAGTTCCATTTCTGTGACGAGAGACACGAACACGTTTTAAGTTATTACAGCACAACTCACGACTGAGCAGTTGCATCGATGTGCCACTTGAACTAGAAGCAGCTTACAAACCAACGTCATGGATATTGTGCCTACACAAGCCTGCAGGGCTGCCACATCTTGCAAAGAAAATCAGTCTCATTACTTTACTGCTGCACTTCATATATGATGGATTGTGATAATGCATAACGGTGAACATTCTTTAAACAATAGGAGAGGAGAGTAGCTATCCCTATCAAATGGTATTCCTAGACAAAGATTTTAGCATGTATTCAAAAAGACTGAGTAAAACTTCGACGCTTGATCTACACACACACACACACACACACACACACACACACACACACACAACGTTGGTCTGACAATACTATGCTTATCGAAGTGAACAAGGATTTAAAAAGTGTATGAGGTTAACATAGAATTTGTATAAAAACGCCAGGAAGGCATTTGGCCCAAACGGTATCCTCATAAGTTTTTATGTTGACTATGCTACAAATATAGCACCATTCTTATCCATCATCTGTCAGAGATCATTGGAACAGCGGAAAGTTCCACGGGACTGGAAGAAGGCCCAGGTCATAGCAGTCTATAAAAAGGGTAGAAAATCGGATGCACTTAATTACTGGCTAATTTCACTGACATCTATTTGTTGTAGAATCATTGAACATATTTTGTGTTCAGACATAACGACCTCTCTAGGCTCTGAGAAGCTCATCTGCGAATACCAACACGGTTTTAGGAAACAGCGGTAATGCGAAACACATGGCCTTCTTTGTGCATGATTTACAACAGGCTCTAGATACCGGCTCCCAGGTTCATGCCATATTCCTCGACTTTCGAGAGGCGTTCCACTCAGCTTGGCACTGTTGCTTTCTCCAAAAAGTGTGCGCATACTTTCTATCTGATGACATATGCGGTTGGACAGAAAGTTTTCTAACAAACAGAGAGCAGTATGTTGTCCTGAATGAGGAGAGTTCAACAGAAACACGCGTAACATCAGGTGTGCCCCAGGGCACCGTAATAGGTCCGCTGCTTTTTACGATTTACATAGACGATCTGGTTGATGGCAATGACAGAGGCATTAGACTGTTTGCCGATGATGCTGTAGTCTACAGGAAAAGTAGTATCACACTAAATTTCTGAACAAATCAATGAGAATTTGCAGAAAATAAATGCGTGGTGTAATAACTGGCAGTTATCTCTCAGTATTAGTAAGTGTAACCTACTCCGTATAACATAGCTAAAATCCCCATTAATGTGCGAGTACAAAATAAATGCCCAGCCTTTGGAAGCGGTAACATCCATCAAGTACCTGGGTGTCACTATTCGAAACGATCTAAAACGTAACGATCAGATTACGCAAGTAATATGTAAGGCGAACTCTAGATTGCGGGTTATTGGTAGAATCCTGAAGCGATGCAGTCCTTCAACAAAGGAAATTGCCTACAATACTTTTGTGCGTCCAGTCTTAGATTATTGTTCGTCTGTATGGGAGGGACCCTTACCAGTTGAGTCTGATTCAAGAGATTGAGAACGTCCAAAGAAGAGCGGCAAAGTTCGTGGCTGGTGCATTTAGCCATCGCGAGTACGTTACAAATCTCATAGAAAGTTTGAAGTGGGACTCGCTTGCACATAGACGATGCGTTAAACGGAAGGGGCTGTTCATTAAATTCCAAAATCCGATCTTCGCAGAGGATGTAGAGCCTATATTATTACCATCAACTTTCAAATCGGGCAATGATCACCATTCAAAGATAAGGGAAACTAGAGCACGTACTGAGGCGTTCAGACAGCTGTTTTTCCCTCGCACGATCCGCGAGTGGAAGAGAGGGGGGGAATATGACTTTGGCGCGAATAGTGCCCTCCGCCACACACCGCTATGCGTAGATGTAAATGTAGAATCGCTTATTCAGTTGAAATGTTAATGTATGACTCAGGTAAATTGTGTGCTCTTTTTCTCAGCCTTGAGCGAGTGAAGAAAGTTAACTAGCTTACAATAATCATTCCGACAAACTAGCTGCACAGTGCTGCCGTCTTAGCTCAAACTTCTTCTGCTCCAAAATATAACCTTATGCAAAATTTATATTCTTTTCGCCTTTTAGTATACACATTACATTCATCCTTTCTGTCTTTTACAATATATCCTGGTTTATCTAACAGATACAATCACAAGCCAACAGTGCAGTACTGAATACGTACATCACTTACCACACCTCAACTACGAATGTATCAGACTGCACAGAGGCAAAGACTAGGCTACCACAAGACCAAAAATTCTGTAACAGTAACATAACTTTCTCTGTCTCTCTCTCTCTCTCTCTCTCTCTCTCTCTCTCTCTCTGACCTCTGACTCTGACGTGTGATGTGTGACGTGCACATCGATCACTTACAAAAGCCAAAATGGAGTGCCAACCTTACAACAGCTTGACACCTGTCGGGTTAAAAACCGATTGTAATTGGCTATGCATGAGACTTGTGTACATATCCTGTCGGTAAGGATCGATCTACGACCACTGTTTTTAAGCCATGTTACATGGTTGCAGGTGGTACACCATCCCATGTAGACAGCGGAGGAGGGTCACATGACAGCCTGACATAACTATCACGCCATCTAAAGCGCTCCAAAGCCATCCATGTTCTGTCTTAAGCAGTTGGGTAACAAACGGTTAACATTAATAAAACGGACAAACTGCAGGGACGGATTCCTCACTGGAAATGGACGAAAAAATGTCCCATGAACATATGTGCGTAAGTCCATCGTTGCCACGGTAGATGGCGCTGACGAATGGCAGCTCTTCTGACACACGTTTCGTGTGTACCTTGCCCGTTGCAGACTGTGTGATTGATGCAGCGTACTGTAAGCAACAGAACGACCTGGTATTCATGTCGGAAACAAGCTAAGATAGTGTTTGTGTGCGGCCAAGCAGATGGAAACGATCAAGAAGCAGCACGCCTATGTCAAAACAAGTATCCCCAAAGACGCCAATCACATCGCGCACATTTCAAGTCATTTTTCGTCGTTCATGTGATCATGGGTCCTTTCAGACTGACGAATGTGCAGGGAGGCGGCGCATGTGCTTACACCAGATCTGGAGGACCAGGATCTACAGGATACTGAGTTGAATCCTAGCACAAGCACCAGATCAGGTGTACGTACAGTCCACCAATCACTGCACGTTCTTCTGTCTGAAAGGAGCCATAATCTCGCAGACGTCCAAAAAGTGCTTGAAATGTTGCGAGATGTGGTTGGCAAGTGGGAAGGGGATTTGTTTTGATATAGGCGTGCTGCCTCTAGACCGTTGCCGTCTACTTGCCCTTACACAAACTCCGTCTCTGCTTGATCCCGACAGAAATACCGGACCATTCTGCTGCTTCCATTACGCTGCGTCAATCACACAGCCTGTAACACACAAGGAACACGTGGCACTTGGTCAGAAGAGCTGCGACTCGTCAGCACCATCTACCGTACCAACGATGCATTTCCAGACAGATGATCATGGGACCTTTCTCCCCATTTCCAGTCAGGAATCCGTCTCTGCACTTTGTCGTTTTTATTAATGTCCACCCTGTATTTTGTGTGGTGAGCTTCATTCACAAACTCTGGTACAAGATCACGAGTCCCAGTCCTGGCACCACCGCAATGTAACAAGGATGGTTAACATGCATGTTAAATACAGCTATTTGGTCATAACAATAAATAGGAAAGGGAAAGAATAAGTTTCCGTAGTTAGACGGGTGCATACCGTATCGTGAGACCGACTTTCCGTGTCATACGAAGCAGTCAGATGGGAATGGAGCTAGTTAGTGGCAGCCATCTGTACCTTTCAGTAATTCGGGAAAATTTAGACAGAAGACTTTCTTATTTTTTAAAGAAGTATACACATTCTCTGGAGGAAAATTACGGTTACCGGATGGATAGTCAAACTTAGCCTAGCGGAACCTGTTTGGAATCATATACAATACACTTATTAATTTAGTTCTCCACCACAAACAGATATAAAAACAAAACTAAAACAACAACAAATATATTGTAAAACTATTTGTCGAAAAGTATTTAAAAAATACGGACAAATATTTTGTGAAATGATTTGTCTAAGAGCAAGAAATAAAATATATTAGAGAAACATTTGACGCGCCTTTGACTGTTGCTCGAAATCGTATATAGAAGGTGAAATACTCATATACCAGCGACGTAAAGACGACTAAGTGAAATTCCACCAGACTAATATCCTCCACTACTCTATAAAATTGTAAGTTAAACATTGAAGTTTAAATTCTCAATCGGTACCTCACAAGCTGACTTCGAGCATCATTCAGTGGTGCAACAAATGTTTCTCTAATATATTTTATTTCTTGCTCTTAGACAAATCATTTTACAAAACATTTGATCGTATTTTTTAAATTTGTTTTGTTCTTAGTTTTCGCTCAGAAAGTATGAAATATATTTAAATGTCCATCGGTATTCACTTATTATGAAGAGTATAAAGATGAAGGGAATCCAGGAAAAATTTATAGTGAGATTTTTTTGACAGTTCATTTACATAGCTATAAGCAGCTGTTTGTCAAATAATTAAAAAAAATAGGTTCAAGCGACTCTTAGCACCATGAGACTTAACGTCTGAGGTCACCAGTCTCCTAGAACTTAGAATTACTTAAACCTAACTAACCTAAGGACATCACACACATCCATGCCCGAGGCAGGATTCAAACCTGCGACCATATCGATCGGGCGGTTCCAGACTGTAGCGCCCAGAACCGCTCGGCCACCCTGGCCGGCTGTCAAATTTTTCAATTTTCACTCAATTCACTAATTAACATTCCCTTAATTACGTTGATTATTATAACGTTATTAATTTTTTTTCAAAACTAGACTTCACGATGGTCAGTTTGATGCCCCATTTGTCCATTTCTCACTCTTCGTTTCGCTATGACCTGATTACATCCTATTTTATGTTTTACTCTCAAATCAATAATTAAGTTTTACTTAACCATCCTGCTTAGTTTCATACCTTATTTGTCCGTTTCATGCTCTTAGTTTGGCTTTGAAAATTCGGGCAAGAATCCAGTGTGTATTTTCTATCGAGTCTTGTTTTCGCTCCGCTCGCACATTTGACCAAAAATATCTCCACGAAATTAATTACTCTTCCAACCGTCGCATGTTCAGTATTAATTCTCATCAGACAACGCCATATTCAGCCTGTCGTAACGATTTGTAAAATGATAGTTGCGTTCCTCAGATATTGGCCCTGCTTTTCTCCAAGACCCGCCAAACACAATGGAATGGTGAACGCTGCAGTATAGCCAGAAAACCTGTAGCTGAAAACACGTGCCTTTTGGTAATTCTGAATCTTGAGACGCATTTCGTTGCCAGACATTGCTAACTAACAGCACTGTGAAGTATTTACGACACTCTTGAGCACGAAGGTGTCATTTACTGAGCCATTTTACAGCTTGTCTGAAGTCTTAGTGCATACATTTCAAAGCACGCTACATGCAAAGTACGTCTGATAGCTGCCGTCCTTGGCATACGAATTGAGAAACATGAGAGGCTGCGTGATGAGAGCACAAATCATTGTTGCATTTCTATTACAGTGGCGGAAGTTGCATGTTGACTGCGCAAGACCATGTGACGAATATCAGTCACCATAAAATGAAAGATAATATGGGATCTATGTAAAACGTTGTCCCTGCATTCCCACTCTGAAAACGGTCTATTAATAAATACTGTAAAGAAAAGCACAGCAACAAACAGTTTTGTACAGGACCGAAAACCTTATTCCGTACCTTCATTAAACTCGATGTATTTGATCCAATTTGCTATTTTATTTCCTCAAACAGAAAGTGACTTTACCGTAAGGATAGCATTTCCATTCTATGAAAATGTGTTGTAAATAACTGTGATCTACATTACAGGTCTTTTTTTTTTTTTTACTGATAACCGATAAGTGCCGAACAACTTCAGATATCTCTTAGGCATCAATAAAAGGCATGCTAAATGGAACTACATACAACTGAAAAACTTAACACATAAGCAAAATAAAACAATACGAATACGATAGTTGTTCCAGAGCTGCCTGTCACTTTCAGGTGTCACTATGGTGTGCAGAATAAAACGTGAGATTTTAAGAGGAGTGGAGGAATAGTAGCTAAGAAGAGATTAGAATCTGTCGTACTCTTTGTGTGATACATTAATATGACGAAGTCATATTGCCTAAAACAAAAAACTACGTAGTTAAAATTACAAATAGTTTTCTATGCTAAAATCACAATAGAAGAGAATCTTTCAGATCAAATATCGAACATGGTTTATATTTATGTCCTTCGTCTTAGGTGTGCACGATTCAAGATAGAAATATAGACTGTATATAATACGTGGCTTGAGCAAAAACTGCTGAAACCACAAGGGCAGAAACTGCTGAAACCACAATCTAATGTGATCAACTAAGTTGCTGTGAAGAAGCGATTCGTTTTTTGTACCTTTTATTTGCTTCTTTGTAAAATGTTATTTGTGACAGTTATCTGTGATACCCTGGGAAACAATTTACTGCGCTGAAACCTTTCACGAAAAACAGTCAACACATTTTTCACTTTGGGTCTCTATACATACTTTTCCACTGTGTCTTGCGTCTGTTTTGTAACTGTTTCGTAATGTCCCATGACATTCAGTATGTAGAGGCTTCTTTTTCTCTTGGCAGCGAACATAATTAACAGAGCTTGATGTTTATTTCGTATCCACACCTGTAAAATTTACGAACACTTGTAACAGAATTAACGAAAAGCCACCTAATGAAACAACTGAAACGCCAACACGATGACAGCATGACATCTGTTGGAAGACAGAGTGTATCAGAGACACAGTTGACGATGACTTCACTCCACTGAATCAGCTTTTCGACCAGATAACGGGTGGATACCAGCCCCAGGTGGCTTATGAAGTAAATGTTAATCTTTCTTTGCGGTAGTATTTTTAGACAAGATGTTTTGATTATGATGTGATGTCTTGTACATCTTGTACAATCAAACGCTAATAGAGAAAAATATGTGAAATGCGTTAACCTTTCGCACAGGCAAAGTTGTCTTAAAAATATCAGCTTTCTCCATGTGAGTATTTATTTGTGTATCAATAATTTATGGATAATTATAATTACATACCTCTTTCAAAGGTAAATGCGTGAATTCTCAAATAAGAATTTCCATGTCTTTCTTTTTTATGTCTTGACAAGAATTTCATTATTGTTTAATTATCGGTAAGGTAACATTTTTCCTACACGTGAAGTTCAAAGTAATGTTTTGAGTGCTGTCTTGGAAAGGAAGAATTTGTAGGCAAGCGGGATGCAGCTATCGAGCAAACATTTTGGCCTGGCTGTTTTTACATAAAGGCCTTTGTGTCGAAAAAAAAATTGAATCTCAGATGATGCAGCTCCATAACTACATTACATAACTCCGTTACACAAAATAATACACACATATGCACATAACGCTTAATATGACTTCCAGAAAGGAACGAAGCTTTCTTTCCACTTCAATATGTTTTCATACGGGGACCGTTAGTTGATCAACAGCCTACATTTTGATTTTACGATATGACTACAAGAAGTTAGTTACACATGTCTTCCCATGTTAAGACTGCTGCACAACAAGAGTGGCGCCTTATCATAAGAGGGCAGACGTTCCGAGTTTCCTGCAGACACAGTTTTGCTGAGATACGGATAGCAAATGCATGACGATGCGTGACTGAAACGGCGCGACAGCTGGAAACATAGTCCAAAGCTAAAGTAAGCAGGACAGCACGATTCTTGTGGGCAATACCTCCAAATTTCACACAGATTTTCCGAGAATTCCTGACCATGTACGGACCAAATGCAATGTCGCATCCAGCCGTAATGACATGGTGACAACAAATTGACCAAGGTCGCACGGACATGGGCGATGCTAATCGGATAGACTATCAACATTGTCCACGGAAGACATACAGTCACGGAGCTGATTCGTAGAACTCGCAGATTTTTGCAACGTTGAGGAACATACACTGTATTCGAACATTATGAAATACCTCGAAGAAAACGATTTATTGACACACGGTCTCAAAAAATATCATTCTTGTGAAACACAACTAGCTCTTTATACTCATGAAATAATAAGTACTGTCGACAGAGGATGTCAAATTGATTCCATATTTCTAGATTTCCAGAAGACTTTCGACACCGTTCCTCACAAGCGTCTTCTAACAAAATTGCGTGCGTACAGAGTATCGCCTCAGTTATGCTGTCAGAAAGGTCACAGTTCGTACTAATAGACGGAAAGTCATCGAGTAAAACAGAAGTAATATCAGGCGTTTCCCAAGGAAGTGTTATAGGCCCTCTATTGTTCCTGATCTATATTAACGACATAGGAGGCAATCTGAGTAGCCGTCTTAGATTGTTTGCAGATGATCTGTCATTTACTTTCTTGTAAAGTCATCAGATGATCCAAACGACTTGCAAAATGATTTAGATAAGATATCTGTATGGTGCGAAAAGTGGCAATTGACTGTGAATAAGGAAAACTGTGTAGTTATTCACATGAGTACTAAAAGAAATCAGCTAAATTTCGATTACGCGATAAGTCACACAAATCTGAAGACAGCAAATTCAACTACATGCTTAGGGATTACAATTACAAATAACCTAAACTGGAACGATCGCATTGATAATATTGTGGGTAGCCGAAACCAAAGATTACGATTCATTGGCAGAACACTTAGAAGGTGCAACAGATCTACTAAAGCGACTGCTTACACAACGCTTGTCCGCCCTGTTCTGGAGTATTGCTGTGCGGTGTGGGATCCACATGATGTGGGACTGACAGATGACATTGATAAAGTACAGAGAAGGGCAGCTCGTTCTGTATTATCGCCAAATAGGGGAGATAGTATCACAGACATGATACGTGAATTGGAGTGGCAATCATTAAAACAAAGGCGTTTTTCGTTGTGTCGGGATCGTCTCATGAAATTTCAATCACCAGTTTTCTTCTCCGATTGCGAAAACATTCTGTTGGCACCTACCTATATAGGGAGAAATGAGCATCACGATAAAATAATAGAAATCGGGGCTCGCACAGAAAAATTTAAGTGTTCGTTTTTCCCGCATGCCGTTCGAGAGTGGACGTAGAGAGACAGTTTGAAGGTGGTTCTTTGAACCCTCTGCCAGGCACTTTACTGTGAATATCAGAGTAATCACGTAGATGTAGGACATTTGAATGGCTGTGTGACTAAAGAACGGAATTCCATCGCCCAAATACTGGACGACAGATAGAACGTTCTGACCACTGTCTACAGACTGGCTTACTATATTGAAAAATAGTGTGATGTCACTGTGCCTCTTTCAAGTGCAGTTTAGAATTCAATAAAAGTTTCTTGGCCTGCCATAACAAAATAATGTACAACTTGTATTTTGCAGCCTCCTCGTACATTTCATTTTCCGATTCAGGTTATAATGATCCTCCGTATTTCTCTGAAGTGGCAGCATTGTACCTCTTTTCCTTTAGGCCAGTCCAAGCTACCGCGTGCCAAACTTCGTGTGTGGACGGTGTGTGTGTGCTGCTTGCAGACCAAGGCCGGGCCTGTCGCAGCTTTGCACCCAGAACAGGGTGACATTTCACAGAGTAAACGGAAGTTGGTTGGAGGAGGGAGAAGCGAAGGTAAAGGGAACGGATTAAAGATGTCAGCTGCATCAGAACATTATACGGAATCAGCGGCGAGGAGTTAGAATGTGTAGTGGACCAGGATTCGATTCCTGGAGCTCCTTGCTTACCAGGCAGGTGCGTTAACCACTGCACCGTATGGGACACAGTGTTATCGCATCTGCGCGGACTATCTCGGCACACTTTACGACCGACCCACAATCCCACTGAGCGCCAAATACACGCAGTCCCTGTGCATTTCCTCCATGCTCGCTGCCCTGAGATTCCCACATGAGGTCGGACGCAATTGCGCATTCGCAATGAAGAAGGTGGGTGCATTGTCCACCTAGGAGAATCAGTTATGTGAATGTGCTGTGTCTGTTCATTCAGACATGTCCGAAAGAACAGAGTCCGCGCATTCATATAATTTCCTTGGGTATTACGGTGCGGCATTTTTCGGTCGGTACAATTCTCTTGAGTTCGGCAGAATCGTAGCAACAGAGTTGTTTACCCTTCACTGTTTGTTTGCAGTATGAAGGAAGTTGACAGGTGTAGTGGTTGCTTACACTCTCTTTTATGTCGCACAACTCCTTCTTGGTTTCGCGAATTTTTTCTGTCAGTGTATGTTTGATTTATTTACAAGTCAGGACATTGTTTCTTTCTAACAGCGATACAGAATTTTGCAACGGAAGTTTTGCGGACAGCTGTTGTAAAACTTCGTAAGTAAGGAACCAATGTTCTCGACTCGTAAACAAAAGCAAACGTCTGAAGAAGGGGTGAATATAAAATGAATACACTTCGTATTTTGAGACACAATTTGTTGTCGTGGAGTGTTGGGAAAGGGGGTGCCATTCAGATCGGTGCGCTGCCCCATAAACACTAACTTCACGGTCTGTATAGTTCTGATTTTGTACGCTAGGAGCGCTGCTGTCGCTGACGCCGACCCGACAGCTGGAGTGCATATGTGAATTAGGCCCGCAGGTGACCAAAGGTTGTCGACCATGCCCTCCCTACGTCAAAACCAAGTGCATGAGAATAACTGGTGTGTGTGGTTTGTGTCCAGCAGACGTGACGACGGGCGAAGTGAGCACGGCGCGGCACTGCATCTGGCTGGGACACGACGACGTTGATGCGTGCGCCGCCATCAGCGCCTCTGCCGACGTCACGTACTGCGCCATCTGCGACTACGACCTGTGCAACGCGGCCGGCCTGCCAGCCGTGACGTCATTGCTGCAGCTGCCACTGTGTGCTCTGGCCCTGCGACTGCTTTCGCCCTGAGACTAGGGCGCCACCCATGCCGTGGGTCCTCCCCACTGGGGCCGTCTGAGGAACGCGTACTTAAGCTATTTATTTGATACAGACACCTATACAAATTGAACACATTAAGTACATTGGGACAATATAAATAGATGTAGGATGAAAATAGTTTCATTATTATTTTGCTAAAAATATACCGTAAGAATGTGAACGTGCGATCGCTGTACACGGTGATCTGAAGAGAAGCCAGCTTGATAATCGGTAGGAACAAAAGCCGTCTTTGAATATCGGTTTCCGGAAGAGTGACACGGAAATTTATAGGAAGCCGCCGTCGGTTTCCCCGCCAATTTTCGATGTATTTTGTTCCTTGGCAAGTGCTTACTACTTTTATGTCTCTTTCTCGCCAGTTTTCAACTTGATTGGCGTTTTTGTCTGCAATCTTTTTGACTTTCTCTTTTTTTCTTTCTCTGGGACCAATTTCTGTGATTTCTTGTATCATACAAGTATTCCTATTCTGTTATTTTTTTTCTCTATATACCTTATGACGACCCTCTTTCTGTTCCTAGTATCTCCTTCATGTCATTTACTATCATATTATCAGATTGAACTGGCAATTCAATTTTTTTGTTTCTAAAAGCTTTGCACGTTATTAACATTTGTGAAACCATCACATGTCGTGTTTGTTAGTTCCGTTTTCATCACATCACACAATCAGTCAAGTTTAATTTGTCGAGAATCTGAGTTTTATAGAATTCTTGTCGTATTCATAAAAGCTGAACATGCCTAGATACTGTTATAGTGCTATTAAATACCGAAAATTAAAAAAAGGAAAGTCGAACAGGAAATGAAATGACTATGTGCTCTTAAACTAAATGTGTGTTGAGGTTCAAATAACGTTATGGATTCCCCACAGAACACAGAAGTCACTTCATAGGGATGTGATTGGTGAGCCACAGAAAACCAATACCGATGCCTGTTCCTTACAAAAACGACAATACCTCCCAGCATTCTACTGCAGAAAAGTCCTGGCTCAAACCGACTAGAAAATATACCCACTGCTATGTTGTACCCATAAATTCGCAGTTTAGCACTTCTGTCATAAAAAAGTTTCTTAAACAGACCATTTACTGTTCAAGTTTTCCCTTTCCTCTAAATATGTTTAGCATGTCTCATTGCATTCCTCGACAGAGAAGAATGTGCAGCATTACATTTCTCATTATCTAAAACAACTCAGCGTAGGAGAAAACGTATGTGTAAGAGATCGATTCTGTTCTTAAAGGAATTTTTTATCAGATAAAATAGTTGTGTAGTAATCATAGAAGTCCTTCATTATCTGATACTTATGGAAGCATTCAACAACCAGAGCTTCTATTGATAAAGCCCGATACAAATGCTCACCTTCGGATAACCGTGTTACTACGCTGATTTCATTATATTCTGCCCTTCTACATGATGTATATAGCAGAGCCTTTTTATAAAAATAAAAAACATTTTTCAGAAACTATTCTCTGCGTCACAAAGCTGCCTTAACTGTGTAAATATAATTAAAAGCCACTGTTGTCGCTTATATAGTTTCAAAAACCTTTCCTTCTTAGAAGTAATGTTCCCATTTTCATTTCTCTCCTCGGAACTTACATAGTTCTCAACTACTGCGTCGTTTTCATTTGTGGACAATTTAAACTCAATGTAACTAAAAGGAATAACACTGTTTCATCAATTTGGTTGGTATTCACGTTGTGTGTATATATGTTTGCTGTAATTAATATGGTGGTTTAGCTTTATGACTGAAGTCACTGTGCCTGCTACGTGCCTGAATAAAGAGCAAATTTTCATGAGATATAAATACATGCCTTTAGTAGCAGAGTCCTTTGACGTATTTTCAAGATGTATGGATTTACACAATGGAATCATTGTAGTGTCTGTTTACTAGAGCCTAGTGTCAGTAAATGGTGTAGAATTTTAATATATGGATTTTGCTGCAAGTCCGCGATGACAATGTTTTTATAACAGGGAAAGGCACTTGAAAAGTATTACAGTGCACAATATTTCGTGACAAACACGGGTCTTACATAACGGAGCTTCAGCGAATAGGTTTAAAATGTTTATTGTGAATACTAATATTATACACATATATATTCAACGAAATGTAATAGTGAGTGTGTAATGCAAACACTCGGTACATGACATCATATTGTAACTTCCCATCAGTGTTAATGTACAAGAGTGACGTATATAACAAAAGGAAGGGTAATTATTGTGTGTGGTAGCAGAAAATGGATAATCTTTTTCATGTAACAGAAATTTTATGACAGTTTACTGCATCTGTTGTTCATGGATGTGACACTTAAATTTAGCTTTTAATTATGTAAAAACTGTGCAGTTTGTATTTATTATACTCAAAGGGCGATTGTATCTGAATAAAGTTATTTTACCTATCCCAATTTTCGGCTGATATTATTTAGTTATATAGTGTGCAGCATTGTTTCCCTACGGAACGAGAGTGTAGGGACCAAATCTATTCACTAATGTCAAAAAAATAATTATTATAGCAGTCACCGTAGCGAAACAGTGCTGTTGTTGTTGTTGTTGTTGTTGTTGTGCAACAAATGGCTCTGAGCACTATGGGACTCAACTGCTGTGGTCATTAGTCCCCTAGAACTTAGAACTACTTAAACCTAACTAACCTAAGGACATCACACACATCCATGCCCGAGGCAGAATTCGAGCCTGCGACCGTAGCAGTCGCACGGTTCCGGACTGCGCGCCTAGAACCGCGAGACCACCGCGGCCGGCTGTTGTGCAACAACAACAGCACTGTTTCGCTACGGTGACTGCTGTTGTTGTTGTTGTGGTCTTCAGTCCTGAGACTGGTTTGATGCAGCTCTCCATGCTACTCTATCCTGTGCAAGCTTCTTCATCTCCCAGTACCTACTGCAACCTACATCCTTCTGAATCTGCTTAGTGTATTCATCTCTTGGTCTCCCTCTACGATTTTTACCCTCCACACTGCCCTCCAATGCACAATTGGTGATCCCTTGATACCTCAGAACATGTCCTACCAACAGATCCCTTCCTCAGGTCAAGTTGTGCCACAAACTTCTCTTCTCCCCAATCCTATTCAATACTTCCTCATTAGTTATGTGATCCACCCATCTAATCTTCAGCATTCTTCTATAGCACCACATTTCGAAATCTTCTATTCTCTTCTTGTCCAAACTATTTATCTTCCATGTTTCACTTCCATACATGGCTACACTCTATACAAATACTTTCAGAAACGACTTCCTGACACTTAAATCTATGCTGGATGTGAACAAATTTCTCTTCTTCAGAAACGCTTTCCTTGCCATTGCCAGTCTAGTGACTGCTGTAATAATTGTTTTTATGACATTACTGAATAGATTTGTTCCCTACACTCTCGTTCTACTTATGAAGTAAGTAACATTTCAATAACATTCATATGTGAAGACAAACGTAAAGTTTTCTATTTCACTTCGTTTTCCTTAAATAATCATTCTTGTTAATTACATGCAAATCAGCGTCAGTGCACGTATAAGATGTGTATGCAACACTGCAAGTGGAGAACAGTTTTTTATTGGAAGAGCATTTGGCCAGGCAGTTCAGTATGTTACACTCTGGTCTTACCTGTACACTGCTCTGCACCTGCCTGCCACTACACACTAGCAAACATTAATCACGGCATACTACTGTATTGAAGGTAGTAATCCACTGTATAAAGTTATTCTACTCAGAGTACAATTGCAGTGCCAATTGTGTTTCCTTTTATTAGCTTCTAAATACAAAATGTATCTATTATGAGAACGTTAAATCACCTCTTGCAGCGTGTTCTTTTGTGTCTATAGATGACCACTGGCTAGTTGAAATGAAAGCATTTTTCAATGCTCATGTGATATTGTCACAAAAAGTAAAAGAACATATCTGTGTTTTGAACACTATTTGCTGTGAGTCAATGGAAAAGTTGTCTGACCAGTCATCTTACTCATTTCATATTACACCAGTATGCACTAGTGTGTGGGTATAATTAGTGAAAGGTAACCTTGAGGAATTTTAATAAAACGCCAAACAAATTTCTTCGTAACACAACAAGGACCACCAAGGATTTCTTAAATCGAAGCAGTCAATAATCCACTGAACCACAGAAAGCCTGTCAGTAGAATGAAACATGTGACAGCCGCAGAGTGTCTAACGCAAAAGAGAAGCTTAACAGTGTCATAAAAATCAAACTAGGTCCTTATCTTTCTCCTCCAGTTTAGTATGCACCGGCAACAAGTAGCTAATACTACTTTGGTCCGTCAAACTTCACTGTCACAGTTGCCTTGTTATGTGACTGTTACATCAGACCCAGTTATATCTGGCAAGAAAGCGAATCTGTATTATCTGTGAGCAAGAACTACTTCAAACTTGATCAAAGATACGTCACAGGTATACTTTTGACAAAAGGAAGTGGTTAATTTTCGACGGCAGCTGAAGAGTCCCATTGCGATAACACTGAATAAATTTCCGTTGCAGGATTCCATTGCGTAAATATCGAGATGACATGTCAGTGAGTTTTCAGTGACCAATTATTTATGGTTTTAAAATAATTCCATAGTTTCGTGTATTGCTGGTTCATATTGATACGTTACTGGTTTTAGCCACAAAAAAAATCTTGACATCTGAGAACATGTATAACTTGGGGAATTCAGATTTTAAAATGACTATTCATCCACTAAATTAGGCAAATATAAATTAAAAATTACGATCTAGATGACACATTAAATTTATTGTTTTGTCTGTGATTACTGCCAGACATTAAGAATTTCTTGAACTGTAACACCATTTAGTAACACCATTTAGTACTTACACAAGTCCCCAGACAGTTATTGATTTATTGAAATGAATTGTATTCAAACAAGACTTGCCATTTTCTACATAATTCAAAAATTGTAAAAATAATCGGTGTGAGTGTCTTTCCAGAATAGTTTTCCTCCTCAGGTATTATAATAAGAAACAAATGTGCTAGCATTAATCTTTAATCTGCAGCTGATACTGATGATGACTAGTTACAAGTCGCAACTGGATGTGGAATTAAGTCAAGGTGCAGCTGAAGCTGTTGTTTATTTAGCATAGATGAAATTTGTATCACATCCCACAGTATGTTTCAGTTTAGCAAGCATACGTGTGTCGATACCGAAGGTAGGAGAATTGATGTTGTGTTAGCAGTTGCATAAGAAGCTTAACTTAAGATTACATCGGCATTCTTTTATACTAACACAGTAATGTGAGATATCAGTGAGGTGTCTAGATCTTGGAACCGTTGCAGCCATCAGATCTGCATACAGTGCTTATGAAGACAACCTGCCCTGCACCTTGCGGCACACAGCCCTCCAGAGTGGATTCGCCTTCGCTGCCTGTGCAAGAGCGCTGTATGCCATCTGGAACCAAAACAAACACAAGGGAATTAGAACGGTTCATTATGTAACCCTTTCTCCCATGTAGCAGGTTAGACATAGCCCTCGAGAGTGGAGGCATTGTTGTTGTGTCTGCAAGACCACTGTGTGCCATCTGTATCAACACTCCTGTCTTGCGATATGTGAGACACAATCTTTCAGAGTGGAAGTGTTACGCTGTGTGTAGGACTGCTGTGTGGCATCTGAAACCAACACTAATACACACACTAATACTACAATAAAAATGAATTGAGAATGAGTCCTCCTTTTTTCAAGTACATAAATTAGTGTTTTGTTTTATCACTCAAACAAGTTTCATCACACTTGTGTCACCCTCAGCACCTTTTTTTATTATTTTCATTTTATCCTACATTTTGTGTGTTTTACGGCTGCCAACCAAAATCAGCCACGGGTTTAGATTAGTACACTGTGAAGGATGTTTGAAAATCATTTACACTGAATTTTTTACTATCCAATCTTTAAAATGTATGTGCTGGTAAAATTCGTGGCATGTGTCCGTTTTTCACCAGCATAACAGGACGCAGTACTTATAACCAAGCAAAAGAAAACGTGCAGCTCAACAGCACGAAAATACATTTGGCACGAAAAAACGAACTTGTCACGACCAAGGACTAGCAAAATACTATAATGGTAAAGTATAAAACGGACATATGCTACGAATTTTACGAGAACATACATTTTAAAGGTAGGATAACAAACAAAAAATTCACTGCTGACGATTTTCAAACATCCCTCATGTTTGCAGATGACATGGTTTTTTAATGTAGACCTGCATCCGGTTTAGGTCGGCAGCCACGGGACACACACAGGGTAAAATAAAAGGATAATAGTAAAATAACACTGAGGATGCCATTACTGTGGTTAAAGATGTTTGAGTGATTAAACAGAACAGCAATTTTTGTACTTGCAAAAATGCGGACCTTTCCCTAATTCGTTATTGTTTTTCTGCATGCACTGGAACCGAGCTAAGAACTTCAATATGGTACTGGCACAAGAGCATTACAAAGATTCATTACACAAATCATCCAGATCCATAGCTGCAAAATACATTCGAAATCTTTCCATCAGCAATACAAAAAGGGAGCCAAGCATAGTTGTTTTATCAGCCCCCTCGCGCATTCCAGACCCTTTATCAACAAACCTGCAAAGTGAACTACAAACGAATGTTCACCAGTATTTATCCATCATATCATCTCTACCTCTTCCTTCCCTATGCCACACCTCATCGGGATTTCTCTGTTTTTTTTCTCATTTCCCTTCATATCGTGACTCTGTTCACACCCCAATTCGCTAATATCCACCGACCACACACGCAACTGTGCGTTGTTCACTCGTTTTCGAGTGGTTTTCCCACGTAAAGTCCATGCCTCATTTCCATAAGTGAAAACTGTTAACATACATACATAGAAAATTGTAGTTCCAGAAACATCAGAAGTGTATTTTTTTGCTCTGCGTACTTTGGAAAAAGTACTACACATCGTTTGAAAAGCTCTGTTATTTTCTTTCCCTTCTATTTATCCATCGTGTTCAAATGGCATAATTAAAGTCAGAAACAGTTCCATGAACTTACTGTTAATTTGTACAAGTTTTCTTTGAATGTTAGTAAGACATGAACTTTGTCTTATTCTAACAGATATTTCCAACAGGTTCTCTTGAGATCTTCCACTTGCCGTTGAAGTTTATCTGCACTACAGTAAACAGTAAAATTTCCTCTGCAAAATGATAAATATAGCTCACCCTATGCAATGTGTGACATTATACATTGAACGTTTGCGTCTGAGGTGGGCGTGTCCCACAGCCTCTGAACCAGCAAGGGGAGGCTGCCGATGCGTGTGACTCTGTCAGACTGGCTTACCGCCAGAAGTCGTGTGTGATGGGTTTGGAGACTTATCGCTACGTAATATGGCGGCCGGGCTACTGAAATTTTACGAGGGTCAGTCAAAAAGTAATGCCTCCTATTTTTTTTCTACGTTTAATTGTCAGGAAATTTAAATGCAATTACATAGGTTGAAAACCACAACATTGAGGATCATTTTGTCATTTTTCAATGTAATCTCCGCCCATCTCTACAGTTTTGGTCCATCTTTGAACAAGGGCATGTATCCCAGCATGGTAAAAATCACAGCTCTGCTTCCTAAGCCATTGACGCACGGATGTTTTGACGGCCTCCTCATCTTCAAAATGAATCCCACGATGAGCTTCTTTTAGTGGCCCAAACAGATGGAAGTCTGATGGTGCCAGGTCAGGGCTGTATGGGGGATGAGGCAAAACTTCCCATCCAATTTTGACACTCTCGTCAGAGGTGTGACGACTGGTGTGTGGTCTTGCATTGTCATGCAAAAGAAGAACATCTGCCATTGATTTTGTTGGGCGAACTCGCTGAAGACGTGCTTTAAGTTTTTTGAGGGTTGTGACGTATTGAACAGAATTTATTGTGCATCTCTGCTCCAAAAAATCAACCAGAATCACACCCTCTGTATCCCAGAAAACTGTTGCCATAACTTTCCCTGCCGATCGCACAGTTTTGAATTTTTTCTTCCTCGGCGAGCTTGTGTGACGCCACTCCATTGACTGCCTCTTTGATTCGGGTTCAAAAAAATGCACCCATGTTTCGTCCCCGGTCACAATTTTTTTCAGAAACTCATCTCCCTCCAAACGGAAGCGCTGCAAGTGTTGGGAGGCTATTGTTTTCCTTGCCTCTTTCTTCTGATCGGTTAACATTCTTGGAACCCACCGTGCACAAACTTTTGAGTACCCCAATTGTTTAATAATCGTGATCACACTACCTTTACTAAGAGAAATAATGCGACACACTTCATCTGCAGTCACCCGACGGTCACCACGAATGATGTCATCAACTTGCTGAATGTTGTGTGGAGTCACTGCACTCACCGGCCTGCCGCTCCGCTTTTCGACAGTCAACGGTGTTTGCCCTTCAGCTTCCTTACAACGACGAACCCATCGTCTAACAGTGCTGACATCCACTGTCACAACACCATACACCTTCTTCAGTCTTTCATGAATGCGTATGGGCGTTTCACCTTCTGCATTCAAGAATTCAATCACACAACGCTGTCTCAAACGAACATCGATGTCGGCCATCTTACAAACTTCTGCTGTGCTGCCACCTGTTGACACAGAAAGTTACTACTGCAGTGGATTGCAGAAGAAGGTTTGAGGAATGGCGCCAAATTCAAATTTTTCACTTAACTTAATATTTTTAAGTAGAAAAAAATGGGAGGCATTACTTTTTGACCGACCCTCGTAATATAGATACATGTTGTGGACACCAACCAATTTCTGGAGATGGACAACACGGCATATTAAAAAGCATGACGCCCAGTTCATTTCAGTACACATCTGTATAGGTCTCATACAAATCGCTTAAGATACTTGAAGTTGAACGAATAAGTCACATGCAAATCGTTAGAAATTACCAACAGTTTACTAAAAAATTGTGCAGCAGTGATCATTATGTCAACTTAAGAAGGCCTTCAAGACAAATCAAGAATTAAACTTGTATTTTCCAGTAAAGAAATACCAGGACCCTGCAGTAAGTAATACAGCATATTCTTTCTTGAAAGCAGGTTGATCTTATTCAGTATTCCATTACACCATATTAATTCCCGGATTCCATTATACCATATTACGCCCCATTCTTTTGCCTAGAAAACACTATTTTTCAGCATAATCTCCCATCAAAACGTGGCATTAGGCCATCTTACTGGTAGGACCTGCGTAGCTGCATGGTACCGCTTTACTGCTACACGTCGAAGCCAACCTATTGTTGCCTCAATAATCTTCCCAACACCCACGCACTGATCCCGCAGAGTGCATCCTTCATTGGGAAAAACAGTTGGAAGTTGGAAGATGCGAGATCCGGGCTGTAGGGTGGACGAGGAAGAACAATCCGGTGAAGTTCCGTGAACTCCTTTAGAGTGCGCAGATTTGTCTGAGGCCTTACATTGTCATAGAGAAGGAGAACCACGTTTGCACTTTTGCGACGAACGTTCCAACATTGCAGGAGTCACAGCTGTGTGCGGCCAGCCGGCGCGCGGGAGAACGGACGACCTTGTTGCGATGATGACATGCGCCTTGCCCAACAACTCATCGTGCTTTTGTTCACTGCCACGTCTTTGTAGACAATCCGCAATCGCCAACGTATATCTGCGATGCTCTGGTTCTCCGCCAACAGAAACTCAAATGACAGCTCTCCGCTTGGAAAGCACCTCCATTACAGACGCCATTTTGAAGGCTATGTATAATGAAGCCTCCTATCGGGACTTCATGAAACAACTGGGAATATTATATGATCTCCCGCAACAAATTTCACATTTTTCAACCGAAATTGGCCGAGAAAAAGGGTGTTGCATTACTTACTGAACGCCTTCATAATACAATGACAACTGACAATTGTATAGAAACTCAGTTTGAAACGAAGCTGATTCAATACGCAAGTAACCTAGACATAACAGAAAGTACACTTTCAGGAACAACAATCATAGAATTTGTAATGCATTTTTTCATTTGTTAGATTAATTACAGTCGATTAATATGTTCCCTATCAAAATCGGCCGTATTTGAAATTGTGCTGTGTGTATTTTAAAACTCAGTAGACCAAAGGAAGGAGCAGTTAATTTTACAAAAGAATGGAGTGCCCTTTTACTTTTAATATCTGAATTTAAGGAATCGTTAATTATTTAATGAAAGTGTGTATCATAGCGACTCTCTTTTTTGTTAAATATTAGTAAACTATTAATTGCGTAAGCTCCTGCATCAGGTTATTTTAGTAAGTTCGAGTCAGCCACACTCTTGTGTTACATTTATTTTGTGATTTAACTAATGATTTATTACGAACTCCAGCACTCTTGGCATACAGTATTACAGCAGTGCCTTCAGTTTTTGGGGTTTCCCACGTGGTCTACGAACTTTAACATTTATTAAAGGTGCAATGTACAGACATACTTCAATAGTGAGGAAACGGAGACAATTTTAGCTTACGTTATACATCATGAACTGATACAAATTGGCGTATGAAACTTTTCCTTCAAATTCAGTGACATTAACATAAATAGTTTCGTCTCTTCTATGGCGATCGACAGCCATCATTAATCTAGTGCTATGTTATGTACTTATGTCTACTGTGACGGGAAAAAATAGCAACACTAAGAAGGAGTTGTGCAACTTAAACGAATGTTGATAGGCGTGCTTCTACATCTGAAAGATGACGTATATTCAGATTTCGCGTCAGTTACATTAAGTAGCGCTAGTATCGCGATATTGCAGTAAGACTTTGTAGGAATGTAGCCATCGTGCATGACCGCTGGCAGTTGTGGCCAAGAGACTGTACGGTCGCAAGAAGATCGGACTCTGGTGGACCACATGGCACTACCGACAGGGAGGCCATCATACACTCCTGGAAATGGAAAAAAGAACACATTGACCCCGGTGTGTCAGACCCACCATACTTGCTCCGGACACTGCGAGAGAGCTGTACAAGCAATGATCACACGCACGGCACAACGGACACACCAGGAACCGCGGTGTTGGCCGTCGAATGGCGCTAGCTGCGCAGCATTTGTGCACCGCCGCCGTCAGTGTCAGCCAGTTTGCCGTGGCATACGGAGCTCCATCGCAGTCTTTAACACTGGTAGCATGCCGCGACAGCGTGGACGTGAACCGTATGTGCAGTTGACGGACTTTGAGCGAGGGCGTATAGTGGGCATGCGGGAGGCCGGGTAGACGTACCGCCGAATTGCTCAACATGTGGGGCGTGAGGTCTCCACAATACATCGATGTTGTCGCCAGTGGTCGGCGGAAGGTGCACGTGCCCGTCGACATGGGACCGGACCGCAGCGACGCACGGATGCACGCCAAGACCGTAGGATCCTACACAGTGCCGTAGGGGACCGCACCGCCACTTCCCAGCAAATTAGGGACACTGTTGCTCCTGGGGTATCGGCGAGGACCATTCGCAACCGTCTCCATGAAGCTGGGCTACGGTCCCGCACACCGTTAGGCCGTCTTCCGCTCACGCCCCAACATCGTGCAGCCCGCCTCCAATGGTGTCGCGACAGGCGTGAATGGAGGGACGAATGGAGACGTGTCGTCTTCAGCGATGAGAGTCGCTTCTGCCTTGGTGCCAATGATGGCCGTATGCGTGTTTGGCGCCGTGCAGGTGAGCGCCACAATCAGGACTGCAAACGACCGAGGCACACAGGGCCAACACCCGGCATCATGGTGTGGGGAGCGATCTCCTACACTGGCCGTACACCTCTGGTGATCGTCGAGGGGACACTGAATAGTGCACGGTACATCCAAACCGTCATCAAACCCATCGTTCTACCATTCCTAGACCGGCAAGGGAACTTGCTGTTCCAACAGGACAATGCACGTCCTCATGTACCCCGTGCCACCCAACGTGCTCTAGAAGGTGTAAGTCAACTACCCTGGCCAGAAAGATCTCCGGATCTGTCCCCCATTGAGCATGTTTGGGACTGGATGAAGCGTCGTCTCACGCGGTCTGCACGTCCAGCACGAACGCTGGTCCAACTGAGGCGCCAGGTGGAAATGGCATGGCAAGCCGTTCCACAGGACTACATCCAGCATCTCTACGATCGTCTCCATGGGAGAATAGCAGCCTGCATTGCTGCGAAAGGTGGATATACACTGTACTAGTGCCGACATTGTGCATGCTCTGTTGCCTGTGTCTATGTGCCTGTGGTTCTGTCAGTGAGATCATGTGATGTATCTGACCCCACGAATGTGTCAATAAAGTTTCCCCTTCCTGGGACAATGAATTCACGGTGTTCTTATTTCAATTTCCAGGAGTGTATTTGGCGTATGGCTGTGACGCATCGACTCCATCTGCAGTAGCAATCTGAGAAGAAGTTGGCACCTAAGTGACAAAACGAACTGTTACAAATACGTTACTCCAAGGACAGCTAAGAGCCAGCCACCCTGTAGCGTGCATTGCACATATCCCAAACCGTCGCCATTTGCGGCTTCAATGGTGACAAGCAAGAGCTCATTGGAGGACAGGATGGAGATCTGTTGTGTTTTCTGACAAGAGCTGGTTCTGTCTAGGTGTCAGTGATACTCGTGTGTTCGTTGACAGGAGCCAACTCAGGAGCTGCAACCATCCTCTCTACATGTTAGTCACACTGCACCTGCACTTGTACTTTCAGTCTTGTGTTTCGACACGTCGAGCTGCCAAAACAGCATTCCACGGAACGTTTTCAAACAAGATAACCCTAGCCCACGTACCGCTGTTGTCAGACAACATGCTCTACAGATCCCTACTCCTGCTCGATCACCAGATCTGTCTCCAATAGAGCACATGTGGGACATCATCGGACGACAAATCAAACGTCATCCACAAACCATGTTAACTGCCCTGTACAGACCGACTAACTACAGCAGACGTGGACCTCCATCTCACAAACTGACATCCAGTGCCTGTACCACACAATACATACACGGTGCTTGCTTTGATGGTGGTGGTGGTGGTGGTTAGTGTTTAACGTCCCGTCGACAACGAGGTCATTAGAGACGGAGCGCAAGCTCGGGTTACGGAAGGAGTGGGAAGGAATTCGGCCGTGCCCTTTCAAAGGAACCATCCCGGCATTTGCCTGAAACGATTTAGGGAAATCACGGAAAACCTAAATCAGGATGGCCGGAGACGGGATTGAACCGTCGTCCTCCCGATTGCGAGTCCAGTGTGCTAACCACTGCGCCACCTCGCTCGGTCGTGCGCTTGCTTTGAACGGTCTGGCGGTTACACCTGTTTTTAATGTACCAGCACTTCAAATTTGCAATGGCTTATCTCGCACCTACATTAACCTGTGATCTTGCAATCACTGAAATGTGTTAACTAGACAAATTTTTTCCCGAAATTTCATTACTGTACATTGATTATTTTTGGTGTTGCTATTCTTTTTCCCATCAGTATATTTAGATGCAGCTTATGGACGACTTCTTACTAACAGTAAGAGATTTAGTCACATCCTCCGACCTCCCTATCGCCTACCCCCCATGACCCACCTCCCCTAGGATAACGTAAAACAAGGAATGTGGTTGCATTTTAGAGCTCAAATCTCTTTTTTTATTTTTAACAGTATATAGAGTTTCATTTTCGTATTTTGTTCGTTATTTAGACACAACACAGAGAAAACAGAGAAAAAAATACTCCGACAACGTTTAGTCTCTTGCACTGGATGGAAAACTGTTCATATTTCAAGCAGAGACCCCATTACCAAAAATTCATGGTTTGGTTGGTGTGGGACGTTGAAATTAGAAACAGTCCACATATGGTATTGGATCGGTGTTCCATGTTAAGAAACAGAATAGCAACTGCTAAACGAGCGCTCCGAAATATTTTGCCTAAATTCATTATATCTGGCAGGATTTCCGAGTGCGTCTTAGATGAATAGCTTTCCTTTTCTTGCGTGAATTTACTTTTGGTTCGATCATAATAGTCAATAGTATTTGAATTTATTCTAGTACATGTATGGAGGGGCATATGGCGAAGGGACTGGCGATTTCGATGCCCCTGTTGGTAAACATCGACAAGAGCCGGTTGCCCAGAGGTTGTATGAAGATTCTGTTCCCTTTCAGGCATCTCCAGAAACTACGTTAGCGGTCGTCAGGGGTGAATATGGAATATACCTTGATGAGAAGAAGATGTAGATGACAACAGGATCCTCCAGGTTTCCTAGCATGAGAAATAAGAGGGAAACCGAGGTTACTCGGCAATTAAGAAATCTAAAAGCCTTCACTGCAGTGACTAGTATTCTTTCAAATATGTGTGATCCCCTTGTAAACGCGTTGCTGCTCCTAATTCTTGTCCAAAAATGTCAGAAACTTTCTTTCTGCAGAGTCTGCAGGGATTCAGAGGTCTCCTAACCTTTACAGGCGTATAAAGAGCAGTCCGAACGTAATTTACATGGAAAGTTTGGATAAAAACATAGGCCATCTGCATCCTATGACCTAGGGATAATTTTCCACCTTTCCTTGCCTGGGCTAAGGTATGCTGTAACCGTCTGTCAGGAAACCAAAGCGATGTTTGGATTTATATACCCAGAAAAGGCGAGTTCCTTCATAACAGCAAAGTATGAAAAGCTAATAATTTGGAAGCCTACGACCCTTCTTTGGTTGCTCGTGAGTAGGGAGTAATAAGAAAAGATTTTAAAAATCTTGAAGAACCAGAGATTTTGAAAGTCGTGCAGTCTATATTTTCAGCAATACGAGTTAGAAGTATTATGTAAGGGATGGTAAAGAATAAACTGTCAACCTACAGAGCTGCTTGTTGACCTTCAAGCCTCAAATTTTAACACGTGCTATATTTGTCCATGGAACTGGATGTCTGGTAGATCCTTTTATGCCACCTGCCATACAGTGCTTCATATGCCTCCGATACGTGCATATCAGCAAACAATTGTTGGTCTCAGATAAACTGCAGCAAATTTAGTGGGCTACATTCCGTAGACTTCCATACTTCGTCTCTCACTCTTTGAGGTTGCTGTGGCGGTCAACACCCAGCCACAGGTCGATCCTGTCCTGAATATCAAAGACGACAAAGAGCTCTGAAACTAGCAACATCTAATAACACAGACTTCCGGCTGCACTGAACATTAGCTGTACGCCAACCTTCCCTTCCGTCACAGAGGGATATCATATTCATCCTGTGCCAATCTTTTCTGCTCAAACAAACAACAGCACGCCAAATTACACAAATAGAGAACTTTTCTCGCCAAGCATACAATGTTATTAATACGCAAATGGGATCGTTGCTAAACATGTTAATGAGGCTCTTCAGACAAACATGCCTCTGTTGACATGCAGAAGTAAGAGAATGCCATGATGTAAATAAGCTGTATTAAGTAGATTGTTTTTGTAGGTTCTGGCTCACTGGCTCACCTTTATAAAAAATATTATTTTTTATTTTCCATAAAATTGATCTAATTACCCAGAACCAAAAAAAACAATCTACTTTATTTACTAAATAGAACCTTTAACAAATGCTTTATTAAGTAGAATAATTTTAATAAAGTACTAAAAAGTGACTTATTTCACATACATTTCCCATAGGTGAATGTAATAAATTAAATATAATATATGTATATAATATATAATAAATTAAATATATAAAATTATTTACTTTCTGCTTTTGCAGCCACAAGATTATTATGACTGTAGTTTGTTAAATTTTTTAAGATAATACTTATTTATAGTTCTACCACATTCACAAGTAACTTTAATTTTCTCACATTCTTTACAGCATTCTTTGCAAACATAACAATGTCACCCTGTCCGATATTTATCTTTATAAGACTCCTCAATACTTTTTTAAATCATACATTGACTACACTGTCTAACTTTGGTTTGTGATGTCCATTTAATGATAACAAAATTAATGAGAAAAATTATATTTTAAAAATTTTACATTGTGAACAGAAGTAAATAACTGAAATGTATTATTTAACAAAAGTGTTGTGTACATATTTCTGCATAGTCAGTGCACACACAAGTTTCCCAATAGAGCACGCCCTTCTAACCACAACAGCACAGGCGCACCGCTCGTCCATCTCCACACTACGAGATGGCACTGCCATAAAGACGGACCAAATTCTGCATCCGCCAATCCACATATTAATATGTAGCACAGCCAATGAGATTGCTGCTAATGTAGATCCTTTTCTCCTCACAGATCACACCCGCACAGTGATACCTGAATGCACGAGGCATTATAACAAGTGTACAGACCTCCGTTTAGTCAGTCTGCTATAGCCTGCATTTGTCTGTACCAGTCTATAGCCAAGTTTCAGTCTGCACCTAATAAGATTATCATATTCCTGTACAAAGCCATGAAGAGAAATGTATAGACACTTTGTCAAGTATCAGAGATATGTGAGAATAAGATTAATGTACCAAGACCAAAGGAACTTCAGATTGTCAATTGTAAATAGCATCCAGAACCAAGTTAAGTTATTTTTATGCTTGTTATTATTTTACTAAATGTGTGTGAAAATTAATGAAGTTCTGGTTAAAGATGGTCACAGTCAATCTGCTACTCTAAGTGTGCAAGTGGCATTTCTATCGTCTGACCTGACGGTAGAAGATAAACACGCCACGATAAGACCACGAGGCATATTGCTGACACTCACCTACATCGCTAGAGCGATAAGTCAAATAATCTGATGGCGTGTGTGCCATAGCTCTTACAGTACCCACACCACAAAAAGTAAATTATTTTAATCATATTACATTGTGACCTCTACATCATGAAATTCATTATTTCTATTATTTTTAAGTTTCTTCATTCCTTTATATTTTAATTTCATTTGTCATTTTTTTAATTTTTTCAAAATCAAAATCATCAATTAATTTAGAAAATCTATATCCTAAATTAGTCTTAAAATCGTTATTGAGTTCTAGACAAAGTTGTTCTCCATATCTACTATTTAAATAGTCACAGTTCATAATATCATAACAAACATTAACCTGTAGCACACTTATTATTTTAATCTCGTTCATGACACTTATGTGGTTGAGCTACATGATTAAAGTAGTTTCCATTTATACAGAAAATTTTTTTATAAGTTTTACAAAAACAGTTTATTGTAATTTTGAACTTATAGCTAAATGATACATTGAAAATTACATTTTTTATTTTTATAAATATAATAAAAATTATTTCTTGTAAATGAAAAATCTAAACAAAGTGCAAGCTAAAGCAAAAGATACTTATGAACTAATTGAGCGCAGTGATGAAGACACTGATTGTACTATTTGTTTAAGTAATGAAAATAATAAGATGTTTGTCAAAGGAAGCTAGAAGTTATTTTTCATTAAGAATGTGTTGAGAAATGGTTAATGTAAAAAGAAAATTATCCATTTTCTAGAACTATTATTAAAAATTAAGAACCAGAAACAGTTAAAATAATTGATATTTATGATTTGTTTGATGCTCAAGATAAAGCAGCAATTTATGGTGAAGTAGCAGTATATCACAATAATACTTATTAATTATATATTTAAAATTGTAAAAATTATAAAAATTATAAAAAGTTACATTTTCAAAAATCTAATAAATTTTTTTCTCTAAGAATGGAGCAGGTTCAACAAAGTATTCTGTGAAATTTAAATTTTGTAAATATTGTAGTACAGAAAAATCAATTGTTAATTTTACTTTAATAAAAACACAAAAGATGTTTATAGAACTATATGCAGACCATGTATAAATAAATACGTGGAAAAAATTACAATAAAAATCAAAATCCTTGTGTATGTGGAAAAAGTGTTGCTAAATCTTATTTCAAAGATCATTTATGGCGAAACCCAAGTAAAGAACAATGGGTAATGAAGAAAAAATCGACATCTACAATGAATAATAAACATGTTGTAACTGAGAAAACATCTACATCTGCAAAGAAATGTAGAAGTTGTCAAGAAATTAAAGATTTAAATTGTTTTTATATAAATCCTTCACATGAAGATAAATATAACAATAACTTTATGAAATGTACTTTATAATATATTAAGAGAAAAAAGCTAATGAAGAAGCATCTTGAACTTAATGATTAATTGTCTATTAAATAATAATTCTTTATAATTAATTAAATAAATCATTAAAACGAAATTATTGCTAAAATAAATAGAAAACTAATTGATTGTTAAACAAAATTGTAAATAATTGTATTTAAACAAAATAATAAACTAATTATTAGTTGAATTAGATAGTAAACTGATTCTTTTATTAACGAATTCTTTTTTATTTTTAGCTATAATTAACCAAATTTTAAAAACTTATTGTTAAACTAAACAAGAAACTAATTCAATATTTGATTAATTGTCTGTTAAATAATAATACCTATTCATCTATTACATAATTCACATTTTATTAAAAATATTTTTTACAAATCTAATGAATTTGTTTGTAATAAATAAAAGAGCAAAGGGAAAGATACATTGCTACACAACTAGAACAATTCATTGTCACTAGACTTAGTGAATTTAGTAAAATAAATACTTTACGAGGTATTCGAATTACAGAAAGCTGATTTAATTACATATATGATTAGTAATCATTCAATTAGTAATGATGATAATCCAATTATTGTTAAAAATAATACACCTGATCACAGATTTGATGTCGCTGAAGAAAGTGAAAATCAAACAGAATTAAAGTAAAAAGTGAAATACTTAAAGCAAAAGATGACTAATTAAAATTTTTTTGGAAATTGCTGACACTTATTTAAAAACTAATTAACTCTTAAACTAATTCTTTATAAAATTACTTTATCTTTGCTTATCCAACTGTTGTGTGTATTATCAGAACCTAACCACTCAACATCAACTTTATCTCCCTTCTTTTGTAAAACTTTTTCAACTATGTATACATTTGGACATTCTGTTTTCTGTAGTTCTTGTTCATAAAAATTTCCTTTTATATCTTTTAAATTATATG
This sequence comes from Schistocerca gregaria, assembly GCF_023897955.1. Classification (NCBI taxonomy): domain Eukaryota; kingdom Metazoa; phylum Arthropoda; class Insecta; order Orthoptera; family Acrididae; genus Schistocerca; species Schistocerca gregaria. The sequence goes on from NC_064921.1 coordinate 146,445,009, forward strand.
TAATTGATTCAGAATGAATAACATCTTCAATTTCAAATATATCTGTTGACCAATTAGCTGAATATCCTTTTTTCAAAAAGACCTTTATGTTTACTAATTCAAACATTATCTCCTTTTTAAATTTAGCATTTTCATTAGGTACAATTCTACTTATGTTTAAATTTTTTCATTTACTTCTATTGGTTTCATTCTTATTGTAGAACGTATTGTGTTATTATATTCATCAATTAGATTTTTAACTAAATTTAACCATTTATAATATTCTTCTAATGCATATTTTTTCCTTAAGTGTTCTGTTAAAATGTTCAACAACACATGCTATTAATTCTGAAAAAGTTGAATAACGACTAATGTTATCTTTATTCATTAATTCTTGAAAATCTTCATTATAAAATTCTTTACCATTATCTGTATGTAAATTATATGGCTTTCTAATTATAACATTTTTTGAAAAGTATCAAATATATTTTTAGCCGTTTTACCTTTAATAGGAACAGCAAAAGCAAATTTTGAAAAACAACATCAATTATTGTTAATAAATATTTTAACTTTTTTTATTTTTGCAATTAGTTTTAAATTACCAGAATTATTTTTAAATTACCAAATCCTGATCAGCTGATCTTAAAAGAAACAACATTTCTTCTTTTAAAATTCTTTCTAATTGGTTTATGTAACTTATTAATTGTATTTTCACGAATATTATTAAAACCTTCACCATCGACTGCTCCAGCATTCTTAGAACTTCGTCCATCTAAAAAATATTTTTAACAAATTAACTCTTTAGATTTACAAATTGTACAAATATCTTCACTTCTTTGTCTTCCACTTTAGTTGTTACTCTATGAGTATTATATGTTTCGGTAAACTTTTTAAACTTTAAATAATAAATATAATTGTCTTTAAGAACTTAATGTGAATTGTAATTATTCATTGTATAGATAAAAAATTATTTCTCCAAATACAATTATATTTACATCTACAGTTTAGCAGAATTGATTGATTATTATTATTTATTTGATACAGCTTATCAGCTACAGTTACTGTTATATCAAAATCATCAAAGTTTAAATCTCTATTTGTATTTTTACCAACAACAGTAATCATTTTAAGTATAAAATCATATTTAAAATTGATATTTTTTGTTCACCACCTGTTATAAAAGTAAAGGCAATTTCTTGTTTATCGTATACTTTATCTTTAAGATTACTTAAGTTATTTAAGTATGGAGTTAAATCTGGTTTTGAAGAATAATCTGAAAAAGGTTTTTCTACTTTTTTTGGTAAAGTAGTTATTGAATTGTGTTAGAATGCTTGTGTATTCAGGTTTTGCAACATATTCCATTTCTAAGAAATAGCATCCTATGCATCAATTGTATCATTTACTTTAGCAAGTCTTCTATTTTTAAAACCAATACATCTTCTAGTGACTATAAAAATAGCATTAAATTTTTAAAATTATTTAATTACATTGGTTATCTTTGGATCTATTGATGATTTTAGTTGTTTAATAGATACTTTCGATTTTTTCAGTTTTTTTCTAAATTGGATGTTGGTGTGTTAAGTACTTGTTTGGTTTGTTTAGTTAGATGTATCTTATTTCCATAAGTGTACATTTATTACATTTAAAATATCATAAAAATTATAATTCTCATGCAGCAATTTTAAAACAAATAAAACCTAAATGGCCACATATCACTCCATCAAAATGTAATATTCTTTCCATATAGTTATCATTATCTTTAAAATAACAAATCCTATAAGTACCAAGATTAACAGATATATCTAAATTTACTATACCACATTCAGTCTCCAATGGTTTATTAGCGACAGCTGAAGCAGTCTTAGAAATGAGTCCTACTTATTCATCAACCATGTATACACCACGAAAATATTTATTAAGTTTTTCGATATCAGAATTACTTTATGCATCAGGATATTTATCAATTACATTTTCAAATTTTTGTTGTTGTCTTTATGCCATTACCAGTGCCAGCTGAAGCAGGCTTAAGGCTGGATCCAACTTTTTCTTCATTTCCAAATTACGTCTCTTTTGTCCTTCTAATTCTTTATCATTTTTCTTTTTCTTCAAAACTACATTTGCAATTGCTGCAGACCCTCCAGCTACTGAACTAATTGTTGCTAAATAAGGTAATGCAGCTAACAGTATTGCAAGAAATCCTCCTTCATGTTGTATTAGTCCTCTATCTCCTTCCTTTTTTGTTAAATATTCTAGAACTTTTTTACAACAGGAATGCATAATGTAATAAGAAAATTTCTATCAGTGACAGCTGAAGCAGTCTTCAGACTACATCCAACTTTCCTTTTTTTTCTTTCTTTTATAACTACCTGTTAAAAATTGTTGAATTGCAATTAATTGTTCATTATTTAACTTTAATTAATTTTGGAATTGTTTTGCATCTCAGTAGCAAACTATAAACAATTGTAAAGTTATTCAGTTATATAGTTAAAAATTTCATATGGATTTTTTAAATAGTTAAAAATTTATAAAGATTTGTATCTAGTTTAAAAAACTACAAAGATTTTTATTATACCCAAACCATTTTCAGCAAGAGGTAAACCAGTACCTAATTTTTGTTTTCCATACATTATTCCTCTAAAAGCTGTTGCTGCTACTTTTTCACCAAATGAAGCATCACTCTATACAATATTTATTTTGCCACTAACTGAATTTCTTTATCAGCTATATGTCGTTTTTCAAGATGTTTATTATCTCTGAAAGCAATATAATGTTAACAAGTTTCATCTAATAGATTTGTACCTCTACCTCCTCTAGCTAATATTTCTTCTAATTTTGTTCCTGGACCACAAAACGTATAACCTGGAAGATGCATTTCAAATGGTAATTCGTTAATTAAAGTATTCACTGATCCTTTTTCATAATTATTACTTTTCCCAAATGCATGTGGAAGATTTTTAAAAATGTAATTAATGATGGAATTCCTTTTGGATTATCAATTATAAAATCACTACATTTATTTCTTAACATTGTGCAATACTAACTTTTTCATTATGATAATCTTTATTTCCAGCCAAGTCTTCACTGTGAATTACTACTAATCTATCAATTAATTGTTTAACAGCATTCATACAAACATATTCAATTGCTCTTACCTGTATAATTTTTAACTAAACCTTTATCTATTTTTTCAGGAGAACTTAGTTCTGAAAAATCTATAGTTGTTTTTCTTCTTAAGTTTGGAAAATAATCATCAACAATTGTTTTTAATAAGTAAATATAATTATTACCCCGAATACAATGCTCCTGAATTATATTATATATCAGTGTCTTTTGATAAATCCACACGCTTCAACTTTTCATTTTAATCATCTATAGTTATTTGTTTTTTGGTTAAAAGTCTCATTAATCCATCTGTACCTTCATTTTTTTTACCAGTTTTTAATTTATCACCATTTAATTCTAAATTTCACTAACATTTATCTTTTTAGTTTCTTTTATCTTTTTACTTTCATTTATCTTTTTACTTTAATTTTCTTCTTGACATTTATTTAATACATCCTTAATTTCAGTTTCACTTAATGTATAATAATATTTTCCAGGCATATCGTCAGACCAATCTGTTATTTTTTTAATTGATGATAAATCTCCAAAAAATCTATATGATGACTATACCGAATTATTTGTTTTTCAACTTACATATTTTCTTTTATTGCTTTTAAACATTATCACCTAAACCTTCAATACCTTGTTTTACATTATCAATAGCATCAATAACAGGTTGATCTTTCTTTTTATATTTCTCATATTCTGTTCTTGGTTGCTTTTTCTGAAGTTTAAATTTTTCTTTTAGTTCTTCAGCTACCTTTATATTTTGTTTAGCTTCATCACAATTTGCAAACATTTATTAAGGAAGAAAAAATATTAGTTATGTTTAATATTTATGTTTATGTTTATATTAAATGTTTATGTTTATGTTGTCAAGAAATGCTGTATTTTATTTCTAATTTTAACATCATTTAGTTTTCTAGACATATCTATTGTTAAAAAGCCAAACTCATCGTTCCAACATTTACTACACATTTCATTAAAAAAACTTTAAATCTTCACCAACAACCTTATGGTAAACATGATTTAAATTTTTATCATCTTGTCTAAATATATTTAAGAAATTTAGAGTTATCTGGCTAACTGTTTTGGTATTTTTGAGTAGGTTTGAGCTAAGTAAAAGCAATATATACTGTTGTGTCTACTTTCTAGTAAAATAATCTCTAACAATATCTTGAAATTCTAGAATGAAGTCATCAAATGCAACAACTGAATTTTCTTCACATTCATCTAACGGAATAATTTCTACATTATTTTCAATAAAACTGACAAGTTGTATGTTAATTTTATATTCAATTTCTTACATTGGTTTACAATTTCATGATATTTTGGTTGATGTAAATTTTGAATAAACATTCAAAAGTTTAATTTTATGCCAATTCAGCCATCCTGGAGTTAAAATATAATTATGAATCATTAATGTTGTTTTACCACAACCACTTGTTCCAGTTGTTGCACATTTTATAGAAGTTAGTACAACTTTACCATGTTTGTTTTTCGTATTATTTTCTGTTATTCTTACTTGTGGTTTCCAGTCTACTTTCTTCATTTATTAATAATTTTTGAGTTATTAATAGTATTTCTCAATAATAAATGAGTACATTATTTAAACTTAGTGATAAATCTTCTATACTTAGAAAACAATGACCATTTCAAATATGCGGTAGTAATACCAATGTTTCATTATTAAGTTTTTTTCAACTTTTAATACCAAATATTACATCAGAAAATAATAAAAAACTTTATTTTGATGGAGTAGCAATAGAAATACCTGTAGGCCAATATAGCTTTAAAAACTAAAAACTGTTATTCATTTGAAAAACCCTAATATACAAATTAATGCAGAAAATGGTTCAAATGGATCTGAGCACTATGGAACTTAACTGCTGAGGTCATCAGTCCCCTAGAATTTAAAACTAATTAAACCTAACTAACCTAAAGACATTACACACATCGATGCCTGGGGCAGGATTCGAACCTGCGATCGTAGTAGCTGTGCGGTTCCAGACTGTAGCATTTAGAATTGCTCAGCCACTCCAGCTGGCCAAATTAATGCAGATCAAATTTTAAACAGAATTGTTATTGAAAGTGATGAAAAATTGTATGTGGATATAGAATATATCTGCTTATATATATATATATATATATATATATATATATATATATATATATATATATATATATATAAGCTGAAGATGAACAGATAGAGAAAGTGTATGAGAATATTGAAAGGGTAATGCAATATGTAAAGACGGACGAAAATAATGAGGTTCTACGCAGAATCGAGGGAAAGGAATATGTGGAAAACACTGATAAGGGGAAGGGACAGGATGATAGGACATCTGCTAAGACATGACAGAATGACTTCCATGGTACTAGAGGGAGCTGTAGAGGGCAAAAACTGTAGAGGAAGGCAGAGATTGGAATACATCAAGCAAATAATTGAGGACGTAGATTGCAAGTGCTACTCTGAGATGAAGAGATTAGCACAGGAAAGAAATTCATGGCGGGCCGCACCAAACCAGTCAGTACACTGATGACCAAAAAACAAAAATAGGAAACTGGAAGTTTACTTGGCTTTAGTGACCAAGTTGTTCAAGTTGATTAGAAAGCTGTAGCTAAAGATGTTCCTAAAATAATTCCTCTTGAATTTATAAATTTAAATTTTAATCTATATGTAAAACATAATGATATTTTCATTTAAACATAATGCAGAATTGTGTGGACCAATAATTTATGAACCTAATTATCCTGTAAATGTTCCTATTTTTAATACAATTCAAGATTTAGAAGTTACTATAACTGACGATAATGATAATTTAATTGACTTAAATGATGCTACAGTAAGAGTTGTTTTAGAAATATCTTAATAAACTTTTCCTTAATAAATACATTATTACTAAAGCAATATATGTCTCTATCATGAATAAAATTGAAAGTTATCAGTTTTACTCATCCCTGTTAATGAAAAAATTTAAATGTTCCAAACAAAGATACCGAAATTGAAATAAATTTTGGTGATGGTTGGTTTCACCCAAATTATACACAATTGTACATGAATTTTAGTATTATTTGAAATTATGGTACAGATTATCCTACTTATGATGGAAAAACAAACAAAAAATTAATTGATAATTATGTAAGTAAGTTGTTTAACTTTGCACGAATAAAAAAGGTCATAATATATTATCTACAATTGAACATCCCTTTATTTCTTCATCTGTTTTACTGTATCTAACTTCATCTGTAACTGACAAAATAAGTTTAGAAGGACATATTCATAATACAGGAAAAATAAATAGTAAGAGAAATGATGTACTTTACCCATTGTCAATTCTTGGTGGATTTTTTAAAGATTACAAAGAAATTATGTTTGAAGGAGACCTAACTGTAATTTTTACACACAGTTCATCTTCAGGAGATGTAATTCATCGTTGGTCTAATTAAAATGCTGCTGGTGTTGAAGTTGTAACTACACTTCCAAAAGAAGGTAAAATAGTTACAGAATCCATAGAAATAGGTTAGGTTAGGTTAGTGTTTTAATGTCCCGTCGACAACGAGGTCATTAGAGAGGGAGCACAAGCTCGGGTTAGGGAAGGATTGGGAAGGAAATAGGCCGTGCCCTTTCAAAGGAACCATCCTGGCATTTGCCTGAAACGATTTAGGGAAATCACGGAAAACCTAAATCAGGATGGCTGGAGACAGGATTGAACCGTCATTCTCCCGAATGTGAGTCCAGTGTGCTACCACTGCGCCACCTCGCTCGGTATAGAAATATAAGTGCCAGTTGTTAAATATGAACCAAACTACGAACTTGAACAATGTGAAAATATTTTGAATGTTCCTAAAATTCCTATTTCTTTTTATGAACTTCAAACAGAAGAAGTTGCTGGATTATCTGGTAAAAAGGGTTTTGAACTGGATATAACAGGTTACTATAACTCTACAGAATTTGATACGCCATTTTTTGCTTTTGGTTGTATTTCAGACAAATCGAAAAAATAATCATTTACTTGATTCATCATTATTTGATCTTGTTAATCTACAAAATATATATTTAAAAATGGTAGAATGAAGTTTTTCATCAAGAAATATGGAACATTAATCCGCCAAATAATTTTCTAAAGGCATATGATGCATTTCTTGGTTTTAAGAGAATTACTTTACTAAACTCAAAAATTCATATAAATCAATTTTATTTTATAACTAATTATACAATTTATGTAAAAAATATGACACATAGAAGAAATGTTGTAACTACACAAAAAATAACTATGAAACTTTGTGCAACTTTTAATGATAAAATTCCAAATGAAACATCTGCTTACGTAATTATGTATGGTAAATAGAATCTTACTTATGATGCACAACATAGATTACTTACTGAAAATTTTTAGTTAATAACATTTGTTTCTATATAAATGAATGAAAATTTAAAAAAAAATTATAAAAGTGTTTACATCATGCTTGTATACATTTATGAAACATATTAAGAAAGATAGAAAAGTTAAAAACCGACTTTTAAATTAATATACCTTTTTTAACTTATACATTTTAATTATATACTTAAATTCACAATTTGATTTTTAACATAATGTACTTTTATTAACTAATACATTTTGTTTTTTATGTATGTTCACAATGTAAATTTTTTTAGAATTTATTTTTCTCATTAATTTTATTTTCTTGAAATGGACAATGCTAAGCCAAAGTTAAGACAGTGTAGTCAATGTATTATTAAAAAAAACTATTGAGGGAACTTTATAAAGATAAACATTGAACTGGTGGACATTGTTATGTATGCAAAGAATCATGGAAAGAACGTCAGAAAATTGAAGTTAATTGTGAATGTGGTAGAAGTGTAAATAAGTGTTATCTCAAAAATTATTTCCAAACAACATATCATAATAATCAATAGCTGCTAAAGTAAAAAGTAAATAACTTTATATATTTATTTTATTATATGTTATATATTTATTGTATTTAATTTATTAAGTTCACCTATGGAAAATGTATCTAGAAATAAGTGATTATTTTTAGTACTTTATTAAAATTATTCTACTTAATAAAGCATTCATTAAAGGTTCTACTTAATAAATAAAGTAGATTGTTTTTGTAGGTTCTGGGTAATTAGATTAATTTTATGGAAAATAAAAAATTATGAGTGTTAACAGGCATTGTTTAATTTTTGGTAAAATTGAGCTAGTGAGTCAGAACCTACAAATAGAGTCTACTCTCTTACTATCGAAACCTGCCATACTCCATGCAACATGCAGTCACTCCTCTAAGTCAGAAACGCTATCTGCCCAGTACCAACAGGGTAACAGTTTTTCCACTCCAAATGTCAATTGACCAGTGCCATGTTTGATTGTGATCAATCAATCACCACATGTACCTGCACGTTCGAACAATGCAGGAGTCACATCTGTGTGCGGCTGGCCAGCATGCAGAAGATCAAACAGGTCTGAGTGACGTTGTTGCGATGATGACAGATGCCTCGCCCGACGACTCGCCGTGCTTTTGTTCACTGTCATATCTCCGGAGATATTCTGCAATCGTCTGTTGTTGTTGTTGTCTTCAGTCCTGAGACTGGTTAGATGCAGCTCTCCATGCTACTCTATCCTGTGCAAGCTGCTTCATCTCCCTCCACGCTGCCCTCCAATGCTAAATTTGTGATCCCTTGATGCCTGAAAACATGTCCTACCAACCCATCCCTTCTTCTAGTCAAGTTGTGCCACAAACTTCTCTTCTCTCCAATCCTATTCAATACCTCCTCATGAGTTATGTGATCTACCCATCTAATCTTCAGCATTCTTCTGTAGCACCACATTTCGAAAGATTCTATTCTCTTGTTGTCCAAACTAGTTATCGTCCATGTTTCACTTCCATACATGGCTACACTCCAAACAAATAGTTTCAGAAACGACTTCCTGGTACATAAATCTATATTCGATGTTAACAAATTTCTCTTCTTCAGAAACGCTTTCCTTGCCATTGCCAGTCTACATTTTATATCCTCCCTACTTCGACCATCATCAGTTATTTTACTTCCTAAATAGCAAAACTCCTTCACTACATTAAGTGTCTCATTTCCTAATCTAATTCCCTCAGCATCACCCGATTTAATTTGACTACATTCCATTATCCTAGTTTTGCTTTTGTTGATGTTCATCTTATATCCTCTTTTCAAGACACTGTCCATTCCGTTCAACTGCTCTTCCAAATCCTTTGCCGTCTCTGACAGAATTACAATGTCATCGGCGAACCTCAAAGTTTTTACTTCTTCTCCATGAATTTTAATACCTCCTCCAAATTTTTCTTTTGTTTCCTTTACTGCTTGCTCAATATACAGATTGAATAACATCGGGGAGAGGCTACAACCCTGTCTCACTCCTTTCCCAACCACTGCTTCCCTTTCATGCCCCTCGAATTTAATAACTGCCATCTGGTTTCTGTACAAATTGTAAATAGCCTTTCGCTCCCTGTATTTTACCCCTGCCACCTTTAGAATTTGAAAAAGAGTATTCCAGTCAACATTGTCAAAAGCTTTCTCTAAGTCTACAAATGCTAGAAACGTAGGTTTGCCTTTTCTTAATCTGTCTTCTAAGATAAGTCGTAAGGTCAGTATTGCCTCACGTGTTCCAACATTTCGACGGAATCCAAACTGATCCTCCCCGAGGTCTGCATCTACCAGTTTTTCCATTTGTCTGTAAAGAATTCGCGTTAGTATTTTGCAGCCGTGGCTTATTAAACTGATAGTTCGGTAATTTTCACATCTGTCAGCACCTGCTTTCTTT